>NC_056746.1:1454589799-1454642299 GCF_019279795.1 Protopterus annectens | reverse complement strand
TGATGAAGACATAATTAAGATGTGAGGAAGATGACGGTGATGATGATGCAAATGAAGATGTGATGAATATGAGAAGAGATGCTGAAGATAATAATGATAAAGATGGTGGAAATTCCAGTGTAGATGTACAGAAGATGAAGATGATATGATGAAGATAGCAATGAAGATGTAATGATGCCAACGCCAATGTTGGCAGTGATGATGAAGATCACAATGATGTTAATGAAGTTGACATTGATGAAGCTGCAATGAGGATAAATGAACCTATCAGTTCAGCAAAATCAGTTCATCAAATGGAATTTTCAATGACAGTTTGCTGAAATGATATAGACCCAAATGAAACCACACTGCTGCTGATGAGTGATACTGATGAAGACGCAATGACTATGTAGTATTTTCCAAAGTTTTGCAGTAAAGTAGTTTGTAATTTTTCAGCAAGCTTTGAACTGACTATGTAAGTCAGTTATGCATTCAGTACATGGTATAAATGCTATTGAAGAGTTGTGGATTATAATATGGTCGATTTGAGCAGCCATCTGGGGCCCATAGCTCCAGAGGGACCCATGGCCAGAAATTCAGTAGGCAAAATTAAATACAAAGTTATATTCAGCACCAGTAACTTGTGTTGGTCAGCATATGTGCTGAACATAATCAATCAATCAGTTACCATTAACTTACAAAAAAAATGTAGTATTAGCTAAAAAACACAAAAACATGATACCATCCCCGGGATTCATGACGCTTGCGCCAGGCGCAGGCATAGCGTAGGTGGTATAACACCAAATATGGCTGTCCAGCGATTCAGGTAAGATCCAATTCCACGTGCACTACCGGCATACACCAGAACTACGCAGCCCTTGGCTTAGGCATGCTAATCACCCCATGCGCAGTGCTACACCATGCAAATGAAGGTACATAGCGATTCATGAAGTGGTGCAGGCATAAAAGCCCACGGAAATGTAAACCAAAAAACACGGTTTACATTTTCCAAAATAGAACATCGGAGCTATGGAAGCAGACCAGACTCATGTATTACAAAGTTAACATATGCCAATGGCTAAATACACAGCCAATGGCATAAGAAAAGATGCACAACACCTAAAAAACAACATTTAATGTCATGTCCATAGTAACGCAAAATACAACCACAGGGCATGTGTGAGCAAACTGGAACACAAAGAAAATATATACAAATGTCATAAAATCGCAATGTAATACAAATCAGGATTTCACCATAATACTCAATGGTATGCATGGTACACCACAACCAAGCTGCAAGGGTTGCTAAGGGTCTGTGACAGTGTTCGGCATGGTAACTATGAATTAGTAGTCAATGCCATGCAAATGAGGCAGGTAATACTGAATCGCAAACATCCTGCCGGATTAAGGATGTACCATACGGTGCAGCGCTATAACACCGAGGAGTGTCTCAGAGGTATACATGACATCAGTAGTGGGGTGTGCCACCATAGCTGTAAGCACATTGGAGCAATGCAAATCTGGCCTGGCCGTTGCTAAGCAAAGCCGCAGGACAGGGGTGAGGAGGTAGGTATAGCATCATTTAGCTGAGAGCACATATGGTGCCCGAAAGCGCATGTGTACAGGGATGAAAACATGCCTGAAACCCGGTAAGTGGATGCATACGCCGTGAACCATAGCACAAACAGGAAGGTCAGGGGAAGAAAAGAAGGAAATGCCGCAGTAGGGTAATTGGAGTACAACTGAGCAATTAACACCTATTAACTCACAGCGGGCAATCGACGGCAGCTGACAAGTCTGCTCACAGAAACCTGCAAAACAGGATATGGGAGGTGTCAGATTGCAAAGAAAGGAGAACTGTCATAGCAGAGCAAAGCAAACCTACAGTAGACTGGCAATAGAACACATTACGCAAGATAAGCCAGGTCTAGGAAAGAACAAATGAAAGCAGGCTGCAGCATGCATGCCAAAAAATGGTAGGTGAAACATGAAGAAATGTAAAGGGAAGGGCAAGAGGTAATCCACGGCAGCCAAATGTAATTCAACACCAAAGGCACCACAATAGTAGTTCCTGTAGTAAAACACATAAGATACCCTGTAGCTACGATCATACATACACACCCTATGACATCATCGGTATTCACAGCACAATAGTATGAAGTGTGAAAGCACCCTACACACACCTGTGTATTCCCAAACACTGCACCATAGGTGTAAACACATGGGGAACTTTTAAAATGTACATGTTGGGAGCTGCCATAACTGTGATTCATCACCATGTGTTAGAGACCGACGGTGTTGTGGAGGATGATGCTGACAACCACTGCAGGCCATGGAGGAGGAGAAGAGTGTTCAGACCAAGGGTAACCTACCAGGGGCTACATGATCTGGAGATAGTAGAGCATTACAGGGTGGACAGGGACATCTTACAGCAAATAGTTGAGCTGTGCCGGCCACGCCTGAGAACCAGAAACAACAGATGGGAACCCATCCCAGTGGACACGAAGGTATGTGTAAGCTTGCGAATACTAGCCACAGGTACCTTTCAAAGGCCAACTGGAGATATAATGGGGATCTCACAGGCATCAGCATCCAGGGTACAAAACCAGTCCCTGGATGCCATGTTACCACATGCCAATGAGCATATATACTTCCCCCAAACTCAGGAGGAGTTGGCCAGCAATATGCATCACTTCCACCATGTGGCACACTACCCGGAGGTACTGGGTGCGATAGACTGCACGCACATATATATCAAGTCACCACCCGGTGAGCATGGTAGGCACTACATAAACTGCAAGGGATTCCACTCCATCAAATGCCAGGTCATGTGCAATGCCCAGGGCATTATCATGGATGTGTGTGCTGGCAGCCCTGGAAGCTACCATGACTCCCATATCCGGCATGCCTCACAGCTGTATCAGGTATTTGTCAGGGGGGACATCCCACATGGCCACCTTGTGGGGGATGCTGGCTATGCACTGGAGCCAGGGATGATGACTCCCATCAGAAATGCACACACACCCATGCAAGTACGGCATAATGAGGCACACGCACAAACCAGAATCATCATAGAGCATGTGTTCGGGATGCTGAAATCACGGTTCTGTTGCTTGGACACATCTGGGGGAGCCTTGCAGTACTCCCAGGCATGTGTGCCCACATCTTCATAGTATGTGCCATGCTACATAATATGATCCTGCGGAAACAGCTGCAGCAGGGACAAAATGGTGAAGGCCTTCATAGCCCACCACAATTGCCAAGGCCATCACAGGCACAGAGGGATTCAGACCACGAACACCCTGTGCCAGCTCCAGTAGGCAGATGGAGGCATGCCCAATATGCCTATGCCTTGGCAAAGAGGGAACGTATAGCACATACTCTGACAGTGTAGGCCCCTACTGACTGACACACCTCTCCACCTGCACACACAGTAAAATAGATGGCACACACACACGACCACCTGTAAATTGTAATGTATAGGTGGCCTACTGTGTGAATCCTACATAGGCAGCCCTCAAACATTGTACACACAACAGCTATTGGAACAAGGAATGTCAACACCTGAACAGTACATGCACCTATCAGCATATGTTTGTGCTGTGTGTATAGGTTCCTAGGTACATCGGTAGGTACACACCCGATTGTCAGAGGCCATATACCAAACGAGGCAAACAGTGTCTGCTGTTGCCACAACATCGAGTAACCAACTGTCGCTCAGTGGAGCAGAGGCAATCGCAGGATCACATGTGTGTAAGCACTGTTCTCCACACACTCTGCACGGATTCCTTGCTGCGTTAATGAGGGACTCCACATAATGTAATCATGGATGTCATGTCAAGGCATGGGGTGTACCCATGACAGGTATCCATCACCCCAGCATGCTCCACCTATGGTCGTTTGAAGGTGTAGCACATTATCATGTGTGGCTCACTGTGATATACATACCCAATGTTGGAGCACATCCAGTAAACATCACATGGACATACCATTAATTGGACTCATCCATATGTAAACTAACTGAGTTACCCATGTGATTGCAGTATGGAGTAACAGCCGTAGTATACTCCACATACAAAATGCCATAACACGTGTACAAATCCCAGATGCCCAAGTGGTAAATGCAGTCACCATCGTGCATGTTCCCGGTCCCACGTCCTGCAACGGATGTAACGTAATCCCGAAGGCACGAATAATGCATGTCAGATGCAGGTCATCAGATCATGTTTAGCACATGTTAGCGGGAATATGCGTTGCCCAGTGCTGGTAAGCGTCGTTTAAATATGACTATACGGATATGCGCGAAACAGGGCTAAGCTTCTCTGAATATCGTGCAGATCACGGTCAATGATGTCCAGAACAGGTGAAACCAGCATTATTCACCCCTGTACTAATAGTGCCTGCTCTGAAGGGTAAAACGACCACTGCCAGGAGTAGAACACACAATCATGTATACAATCACCTAACACTATGGTAGCCAAGATGTAGCTACGGCAGGTGTGTAATGTGACAGGTTCAAACACAAATGTGCGGAGTCCAGGAAACAGTATACACCGACAAGTACACAATGAAAGGTGTATTCGTCACTCTCTCTCTCTGTCATATATATATATATATATATATATATATATATATATATATATATATATATATATATATATATATATATATATATATATATATATATATATATATATATATATATATATACATATATATATAATACAGATAGAAAGGGTGATAGAGAGATATATGTTGATATATACGGATTCACCGATATCTGCAAATATATAGATAGGTCAACAACATGTACACAACCATGGAGGTACAAATAAATAGGATACCGTCAACTATGGAATATGTCACATACCGATTCGCGTAACCACGAGGCTGAAAGACTGAAAGAACACAGTACCATAACACTATAACCACAAGTAATATTATCACGATATGAAGGGACGTTTAGATACAGCTGCCGGTGTTGCGGTCCACGTAGGTACTGTGTTCAACTGTGTTTGTGATTGCCCTAGTCTGTGTATGTGTGTGTTGAGGGTGCCGTGAGTGTGTCCGTGTGACTGTAATGTGTCTGTGTGTGTCTGCATTGTGTGTCTGTTAGTGCCAACTCGGAGGTAGATCATTATGGTAGGTGTGGTTATAGCTAGCCGTAGGCATATGGGTACCACCTGTCCCACATTAGGAGGGACAGCCCCTCCCTGGGCAGTTGTGTCCTGACATAAAACATTAAAAAGTGCAAATGTCCAAGATTGTAGGACATTATTATGTCTCATATATTATGTAATAGTTGCATTAAATAGTTATGCCTGTATGTAAGAAACGTAAATGTTACATGCAATATGATAAGTAGCCAAAGTCCTACAACAATAAATATGTATTGAGGATAAATGTATGTGCTATCCTGTGTACTGACCATGGGTATGTGTTGGCCTGTAAACACCGACGTGTGTCCCGCAAGTGTCCCACAATGGCCATTTGAAAAGGTGGCAACCCATGCCAAAGAGGTTCATTTACCCAACACAACTGCAATGAGTGCAAATATCTGGGACAGAAATACACGGGACAGCTGTCATTTAGTAACATCCCTTTACATTTTGCTGTAATTCCGGAGGTATGGAAGTATCAACCTCACCTGCATACTATATAGAAACCAATTAACAACGGCCCAATGTATATGCCCGTAACAAAAGTCTACTAACTGATAGGTCTTTAATTAGGGAAGGAGCCCACACACATATATGGAATATGTAGAAATGCAAGCCCCACATACATGTATATGTTACGTACACCCACCTACATCCCCCACACACAAAACTATAGCAATACAGACTGTAATTACAGCACAAACATCCAGTCAGTCAATTACATCTGCAGAAGCGTTAACATACCTTGTGAGAGACACATTTTAAAGGCACCATGTGAAATCGTAGCCGTTGTATAATGGAACAAATGGCGATGTTACAGGTTTTGTTTGCAATAGTCCCTTTATCAGATGGTTGGGATGACAGGTACACTCACATGTAGAACCACATACTCTAGCCATCACACACAATCCACGGGGGACATGAATCCAAACTACCCGTGTCTCTACACATAGCAGTTGCAATTACACACAACAAAACACAATACAGGCCGTCTCCCCGAAGGTAGGGCAAATGGGCAATGTCCAAGTTGAGAATTCAATTATACCCCACTGTTGCCACGTAATTGGTGAATGGAGTAGCTGCACAGCTGATGTGCAAGTAATAATTCACTCAGGAACACCAACTGACGGCAGGAAACCACATGTTACAGGTATCGACGTATATAAGGATGACTTGCCAGACATTCAAACCGTATGCTCATACCATAGAACTGTTTAAACAGTGTAAGAGAGATAGTTACGAAAGTCCAGAACGATAACAAGGTATGTAGAACACTCAGTATGTAAGTGTATGTATAGCCTGTTTTGTATTAATTGTGTTAGTGTATGTATAGCCTGTTTTGTATTAATTAAAAGTGTCTGCAATGCATAAAGTGGGAAAAGGTATTATGTAGTGATGTCTTGCTGAGCATAGTAACGCTTGTAGAAATTGTGTGTCCTGCAGTGGGCCACAAGGTAAACATCACAGACACCACAAGGGATGCTACATGAGGGCTTTAAACAGAACAATTCCATACCATCCGCCATCAGTGGTAGGGTATGTCCAACAAGTACGTGCCATAGCAGGGGATAGTATATGTTGATATACTGTCACAGTAGGCATGTGTATGGGCATATAATGACAATGACATGTCTAAGGTGGTCCCGCTGTGCAAGTATGCTTTGCATTATGGGATAATATGTAAAATATGTGTAATGTACAGTATTGTAGGTGGATATGTCAGATATTCTACACAGCATAACAGGCATATCATGCATACCAAAGGTATTGTCTATTGGCATGTACAATATACAATAACAGGATACATATGGCTTGTAGTCACGGGTCACTGTAGCAGCATGATAGCTAATCTAAATGGAAGAGCTACTCAATTAACCATGCACAAAGGACATGTAATAGCTTCACAGGTTCATAGTGGGGTACTAGCGGCACCTCTCTAGGGTAGTGTCCTGTCTGTGAACAGCAGATCTATGTGTTACCTGAACCTCTGCACAGTACAGCCACTGCAGTGATCCCTGCCGTACATGCGTGTCTCCCATCCACCAAGTGAGGTATCACATGAACAGTGCTACTAAGTGTCCCTGCATGATGTACATAGGAATCATGTTCCAAAGCATGGTGAGTGTCTGATTTGGGAATGTAACCCTCAAGTATATCCCACTCATTGTTGCGTGCGTGCACATATCCATGAGCATGTTGCTCACAGTGGCTTTTGCTTATGTCGCTTATGTGGAGTATATCCATGAATATTGTTGTGGACATGGACCCTGTCTGTTCAGCAGAGGTCACCTCTGAGTATGTAGTATGCAAATGTGTACAGATGTGGTGTCCGTAGTTCTGCCGCATACATCAACCGCCGGAGCTCAATAAACATCATGGCATGTTAATGTTGTGGTATGTAAAGCCGTAGCTGTTCTGTAAGGTACACCCTAAATGGGGTATTGTACCCTTGAATGTGTGTATATGTTTGGAGTTCAGAGGTACAATGGGTGCCTATGTTCCAGCTACAAACCCAGTACAGATAAGTGTGGCCACGTAGAAGGATATCCATGCCACAGTGGCAATATGGTTATCAAAGGAGTGGGTGCGACATACGTGTGTACTACGATCACGTACAATGTGACATGTATGTAGGGGACTGCCACCTATGTGATAGTCAGTGGGTGAATGGTGTAATGCAAAGTGGTTGTTCATGCACCTTGTGTCATGCAGCTTGAGGCCATGATATTGATATCAGGTATCTATCACAGTAACACCCTTATGGAGGGAGTCAGTATCAGCTGGTGGATCAAACATGGCGCATTGTATGCAGTTGTCTGGAAAGCTAGTCAGGGAAAGTACCTCTCTTCTAGGCTGTACCTCAGGGAAGCATATACCGAACATGAGGGGCCCTATGACTGAGGACTGTGGTATGCCAAATGTAACTAAAATACACCCTCATTGTGTGTCCTGTCCGTGAGCCACTTTGCATAACATCCTGCTGAGTGGGACTTCAGTGTGATCGCCTACAGAGTCACCTGTGACTGGTGTGTTCTGTATGTTATAACACCCTATTGGCTGTATGTGATGGGCACACATGAGTCTGTGGGCTATAAGTTATTGTTGTTGTGTTTGGTGATGGGGGCTGCCTTTGGTGCCTACACAGAGTATGGAGAGGTACTGCACAAGTTGTACTTGTATGTGTGGCCTGTGGTGGTGGAGATCTTGTGAGACTATGTGATGAGTGGGGTGTGTTGAAAATGTTACACATCCCCACATGATTGTCAGGTTTAGTCAGGGTTGGTGACAGCATTACCCCCAGCATGGCTGCATATGTGCATCTCCCACAGGCTGTAGTGTCGTATGTTGGGAGGTGAGCATTGACTGTGTACATGAGACAATTGCTCTATTGCCACATGTATGCCATATTCATCATATAGACAGGCAATACCACTGGTACGGGACAGTTGGACATGCCTGTATATACAACCATGTCTCACAAGATATGTGAGTTATGTGTGTACAACAGCTGTTGTACTGTAAGCAAGCTGGAAATGTAAGGACAGACAGTGTACTTGTGAGAAATGGTGTGGAATGGGTGCTATATTAATCAGTAGCTCATGAAGTGCTCACAAGTTCTGAACAAGTGCTGAGCATGAAAATACAATACAGATAGGGTGTTGGATAATATCAACCCACAAGTGGTGACGACAGTCATAATTGGTGGCACCACACTATTACCCTGCTGAGTATGGTCTGCAAGTCCATGAACCATTATCAATGTAGATGTTAGCAGTACAGATGTAGATGACAATACGGATGTTTGACTACATGTACCTTTGTATGTCACAGGAGTGTTTTACCAGTGGCCTGTTGACAGAATCAACACTACAAAAGGTGCCAGAGGGACATGTGCATATCACACCAGTGCCAGCTACAGTAAAACAGGGTTAATGTGTTATACTCCCCCCTCATTGTAGCCCATACCACACAGACAAATGCGAGGCATCTGTGTATGTAAAGATGTGAATGGCCATGACCTATGAGCAATAGCTGTCTCAGTGTTGTGAACAACATACCCAATGGGCTTTATGGGTGAGGTGTGTGACATATGTGCACATTCTGACAGATGATATCAGCATTGTCACCGCTAGGTGAATATCCCTGTACCCATTAACTACCACCTAGGCTGCGGTTAACATTATGGACACTGTGTAAGGGATGGTGTTGTGCAGTTCACCTCCCTGAGTTGGTGACATCTCCAGGCTTCTTAGGTAGTCATACGAGGCACCCATGTCATGACAGGGTGCCATCCATGAGCATGGAGATCATTGGACAGGCATACTCAGCACTCAGGTGACCAATATTGGATCACATATCACCTTTAAGGGGTATTGGCCATGCGTGGATGGGCGAAACCAGCCTTCACAATCCTCACCTCCACTATGCAGCATGCTGGCTACCTTGCATAAAGACATGTGCTACACTATGATGTTGGACATGCTACATGTACATATCCTGATCTGAAAGACATACGTCATGGACAGCCACCGTCCTACTACTAGGATCGCCACATGCTGGACAGATCCCTGTGCTATACATGTGACATACTCCCGCCATACCATGCAACCCTGTCCATCAAAGCTGCACATGTCATCTCTGTCATACATGGTGTGATGACTGCATGGTAGATGTATTATCAACTGTCTGGATCAGTAATGTGGCACTGATGCACCTCGCGATGGCAAAATGGCTGTCGGATACAGCTAGGAAACCTTGCCCGTACATGCTATAGTTGATAACGATCCCTGCGAATGACGTCCAACTAGCCATTGTCCCATGTCTATCACATGTGCAACACAGGTGATCCGTGGCAGGATGTTGAACAGCTGTACAGTGCCGTGTCAATGTATATGGCAAAACACATGCATGTAAAGGTTTCCATGCGTATGTGTGCATTGTCACTGCTCAAGTCCATTAAGGCAGTGTATGTGTTGATATGTGACATATACACAGCATGAAGGTCAACAGCATTACCGTGGACACATCCAGGCATGTGCTGATAGGTAAGGACACCAGTGCAGGCAAACAGACATGCCCACATCAAGACAGCATTCACATGGAGTGTGAACAATGTAATGAGGTGACACACATATATGGTGATGATATCCAATGCATAACGGGTGTTACATGTGTGTGACACAAACATGTCAGTCATGTCAGTATCATGATGATTTGCAAAGATAACTGTGCAGATGTACTAGATTTACTAGAAATGTATGTGCAGCAGTATCTCTGTACATCTCTGATACTGTGACCTGTCACCATCATTATGTCTTACAGATAATGCCTCATTCATGCCTGCCAGCGTACAGCCGCCAGGAGGATGATGTCCTCATCCTGTACCTCCATGAGAACTATGAGATGTTGTTCAGCCATGTGCCACAGCATGCCCAGCAGCGTGATGACCTGTGGCAGGATCTTCACAGGAGGGTGAATGATGTGGGTGGCCATAACCGCACCTACCAGCAGGTGCGCAGACACTGCATGGACTTGATATGACATGCAAAACAAGCATGCCACTACAATCGCCAGGGAACAAGGTGGAACAGGAGGTGGGCCACCAACCCAGCCCCCACTCACACACACCGAGGAGCTACTGGCCAGTCTGGGGACACCCTCAGAACAGCATCCACAAACACTAGCTGCCATCGTGGAGGTGGGTGTCTCCCAACCAATGAGCTTGGAGTTGCCTCGTAAGTCAGTACTGCACATATGGCTACTATATCCCATTTACGTGCATGTGTCACTGTACATTATGTAATGTAACAACATATGCATGGTATGTGGACACACATGCTGCATACTACAGTATGCTACCCTGTGTATGCACACATGTGCATACTATATGCTATTGTACAGGCAAATGTGTTAACATGCACAGTGCACCCTGTGGCTGTCATACAGTCATGGATAATGTTCAAACTGCTGTGTCACCCCTATACAGGTACCTCTGGTGTGCTGCACAGACATCAGTCCGTTGCAGGTGAGACTGTCATCAGTATCAGGCATGTTAAAGCATAGATCTATTCGCCATGTGGCCAGTTAACACTTGTACACTTGATGTTCGGTCCAGTCATGATATACAGGTCGCATCACCCATCATTCACACTGGCTACCCATGTGCAGTATATACAAATGAAATGATACACCGACATGAAACCACAGTATCTGTCATTGCTACATGTGTGGACAGATGTGCATACAACAGTGGGGGTGTTGTACAATGTAGGCATATGTACTATACATTGGAACAACACATGTGGTACACAAACAGTACCACACAGTGAGCTGGGATATGGGCAGCCCACAGGAGTCACCATTGTGTTATATGCCCCTGCAATGGGTGCACACATTGTGATGTGCCATCTGACATGTCCCAGACACGTAGTGTTCTGGCTGCAATATTGTCACAATATCCCATAACACATACCCACATATCAAACATACAACCCGTTGTCTGCATACCCCTGTGGATGGTGACATATCTGACATCTATGGGTGTATGTCACATGGGACAACACAGACATGTGAGATAGACAGCCATCGCAAACATTTGGCCAACACATGTTCACACATGGCCATGGGGGATGGCCAGAGACATGTAGCCACACAGTAGATGTGATGTGTATACACCCTGTTGCACATTGTCCACACATGGTCCAATTATAGCCTTAGTCGACTGATTATACAGTTGATGTGGTACACTGGACATCCTAAAAGCCTTTGCACAGCTAGTGGAGGTGTCACTTAAGTCTACCATATAAGATGTGTTGAACATCACGACTGTGTCATAGCATGACAGTAGTCACCTGTACAGCTTCCACAGACATTGACACCACATCAGGCCACAGATACTGTACATTTCCCTTGCTGCTGTAGGACATCACCGTTAGCTGTGCACCTCGTGTGTGGTACATCAATGTCATGTGGGAAATGGTGAATTGACAAGTCTGCCATGTGTGGACATGGTTGCCAGGCAGCTAAGACTCTGTAGTAGCTGTGCAGGGGTGTCATCTGTAGGTCTTCCAGTGACCTGTCACATGACACAGCATGGTTTGGTGTGTATACACCTCAGCATCGTGGGTCACAATCCACAGTTATGTCATGGGTATGCATGCAGTTATGGCTATGCAATGTGTGCATATTATGCACTGTATAGCAATATAGATGCCTCATGATGCCATGCAATGGCACAGTGTCTGTACTTCACACTGTATAGCAATGTAGATGGCTCACACTACCCTTCCATGCTCATGTACATTTACTAAACATGCATTCTATCTGTAGGGCATACAGACAACACTGCAATGTGATGCCCATTACGACGCTGTACATGTGTCAGGACACCATTGTGTCAGACATGTATGCATGTTAATGCACACGTCAGCAGATTACATGTCAAGGTCACGTCCGCCATGTGTACTGTTAACCTGTTCTGGTCCACATGGTGTATCACAGGGATGCATGCTTACTACCATGATTGTGTGAACTGCATGGCTACTGATATGACACCTGCTTGCTGTAGTGTGCACCCCAGGGAGATATGCTAACTAACACTATTAATTTCTGAGCTGCATGCCGTCTGCTGTATCACATGCATGCTGCATGCCGTCTGTCAAATCGCATGCATTGTGTGTCTGTGTGTGTGTCTGTGTGTGTGTCTATTGTAATTTAGAGTCTTTCTTTGCATTCACAGGTGATGTAGGTGCGTTACCCTCCTGCGGTCCATCTGATGTTAGTGTCCCCACAGATACTAGCAGTGATGAACATATGCATGAGGTACAGACAGGGTTGTCAGGGGCTGAATCTGTGCCAATGGTTGCCATCTCGGCTATGTCCCCCTCTTCCCCGCACACAGTTCTGTTGCCAACACATACCGCATCACCAGTGGCCATAGAGGAAGGACAGTCAGCGTCTGTTAGCATGGAACAGGAACGTGTGGTGGCTACAGAAGGTGTGTCTCAACACCATGGTGTCAGTGTAATGACTGCAGATGTGCCACACAGGCATGTGGCTGGTGCTGCTTGTAGGAGTACCTCTGGCAGACATGCACCTGCAGGACAGAGTGCAGCAGCTGGTATCACCAGACGCATGTTCCAGACTGTAATGGCGGCACAGGCACGTGCTGAATGGCAGAACAGAGAAGGGCAGAGGCTGCAGAGGGCTGCTATCCGTACTCTAAATGACAACATCCAGGCATTGGCAAATGCTCAACAGCAGATTGCTGATGTTCTGGACAGGCGATTGGGTGACATGGTCGGAATCCTTGACCGTGGCATGGCAATCCATGAGCGTGAGCTGTCTGTGCTGGATCATCTGGTAGGAGTGAGGCGTAGGCCAGATGGACGTAGGCCAGCTACACCACCTAGTGCAGGTCAATGTGAGCATGCCACCTCACATGGCCGCTCCCATAGTACCGGTAGCAGTAGCAGTGCAGCTGGTGCTATGCTGTCCACACCAGGACACAGCAGGCCACGTGGATGTGGCCCTGGATGTTCCCAGTGGGGACACGGTTCCAGTGAACATGTGTCGTCGGACAGTAGCCAATCTGTACCTTCGCCTGGTAGTGCCCATGCAACACCTGCCAGGCATAGGTCATGTGGCTGGACACAGTGAGCTGTACATCCTGGTCTGTACAATCTGGAGCTGTCAATAATACCCCTGTTTAGGCCTCACAAAAGGCAGAACTGTATGCACACATACACGCACACAGCAAACACATCTGTAGGGCACCACAACACCCACATGCATACTGAACAGACATGTCCAATCAGATCACCGGCCCTTACCCATAGACATGATGTCATCCATTGGTGCAGCCTATGCCCCTGGCAAACATTATCACCCTGTGCATATGATGAAGCCTGTGCCGCATCCCTGTCATCCACACCATCGGTGCAGGGACATGCTCAAATGGTCTGATGCACAGGGTGAACAGAATAGTGAGAGAAGTGTATATTACATTAGTTGTGTAAGAATAGTGAGAGAAGTGTATATTACATTAGTTGTGTACTGTTGACATGCACCAGACATACCATGTAGTACAGGTTTAGCATGCATTGTTATATGTTCACAGTATGTGTCTCGGTAACAACAGTTACAGCATGTTGGTAATGATGCCCTGGTTCCCTCCTTATTGTCTACTTGCATGTGCCTACAGGTAGCAGTGTTTGCAGTCTCCCATGTGTAACTGTGGATTTCTCACAGGCACGTATGGCAATATCAGCATGCTATACGTAGCCTCAACCTGACTGTTGGAAAGGCTAACACACCACAGATGTCCATACATATACTGATCCAGAAGCATGTGGGCTGTTTAATAGGCTACAGTGGCTAGAGACCTGACATCCATACCAGGTCACATCACAGGTATGTTGACATGGTGCAGGGGTTGTACACAGCAGTCCAGCCGATGACAACGTTAGAGGCCACTTGATAGCATGAGGCCTCACTGTGTAGCAGTAATACCCTGTCACATTACAGGAACATGCCCACACTCACGGGGTCAACAACACTATAACACACACTCCATAATGTTGAGGTGAGGACCCCTGCATATGTGGTAATCACCCTCACAGTACTGTGCACCCACACGATGCGACACAGAGGAAGAACATGTACAGGTAGCCAGTACGGCTGAGACTGATGGCATCAACAGGGTAGTAGACTGCATCACCATGAGGGGTTAGGGATCCTGTGTGTTCTGTATGGTAGCATACATCCTCACTCCATGCACTAGACAGCCATACATACATACACACACACACACGCACACACGCACGCACACACACACACACACACACACACACACACACACACACACACACACACACTATGGAGACCACAAATGTCATTCACATATGGATAGCTGATATGTGTGTGATACACACACCACCCCTGCCTAGGTCATGCTTTCCACACTGCAGTATGTACAGATCTCTACAACAGTGTACAGGGGTGTGTAACAATTGGGATGTATTCCCCACCATATGTGGCATATATGGTCACACAAGCAAACACACATGGCAGTACTGTGAATGATACACCTGCTATATGATGATACGTCTGACAGACATGCAGCAGTATTGGCCGCATTATGTGTACCAACGCTACCTCCAGCAATTGTCCTGCTATATGCACATAGGAGGATGTAAGTGTTACAGGTGTCAAGTGACTTACAGTCAGTAACACCTGACCTCTGTGTAGGTTTTATGTCTTCACTGTCAAGTAACAGTAACATAGCGTACTGTTTGCACATGTAATGGTAGGATGGCGTGTGAGCCACCTGTGAGCCATCCCTGGCAAACATCCATCTGCACAGGTGGATCACCACTTTATGTACACACATCCATCCATACCTGATGTACATCCTACCGTACTGTCAGTATTTCACCATATACAGGTGTCAATGACGGGGCTGCATTGCAATTGCATGTTGTAGTTAGGCACAGATGAGTTACATACATCAGCTACTGCACATGCATGGTAGCTGCATGCACACTACAAATTGTACATGTGTGTTGGTCCTACATGCCTGTCATGTAGCCATGTTTGTATGCATTGCAATTGGTGGACATGTGTGATGACATACATAACACATGGACTGTTGTATGATATGATGGGTGTCATGGGTAACTAGTACAGAGGGAATGTGTCCTCAGTCAACATTGCTACCTCATGTACTGTTGGCATTCAACAGCCATGGACCCACCTTTCATTTGCGTGCGTGTGATTGCTGTAGCCACTTGTCTGCACGGAGGACAGCAAAAGCTATGCTATGTACATATGTGTTGTGTGTGTGGTCCATGCACATATCCACTGCGATTACATGTATGTCATATCCAAACATGTGTGTTCTTTGGTGTACAGCAACAGTCATCTGTCACAGCTGTGTAAGACCCAGGGCCCCTGTTATGTGTAGAGCCAACCTGGTTATGTACAGTGGTATCATTGCAATGCATATCACATGATGGAACCCTGTCGGTACATGTGTAGTCTGCACAGTTGCTGTAGACCTATGTACAGTCCACTGGTCATGAGTCACACAGTGTTTTGGTAATGTATGGCTGTGTATTGCTGGTCCAATGACATGGTGATGTCTGAGGGCTACATAGTAGACTGTGGTGTGTACCTCTGTGATCTGCACCTGAGACATCTGTGAAGGCTCCTGAGTGTGTACTGGTCAATACATGTGAGTGGCCTTCATGTACGTGGGGACAGTAACACCATACTGTGCCCTTCCATGTTTAGAATCCATGTGCATGCAAGATGGCCCTTTGCAACTGCTAAGTGTGTGAGCATGCCCAGTATGCCGTTGTGTGCATGGACACACAGTACATTCCACACTGCACCCTTCCGTGTTTAGAATCTGTGTGCATGCATGACGGCCCTTTGCAACTGCTACGTGTGTGAGCATGCCCAGTACACCATTGTGTAGATGGACACACAGTACATTCCAAACAGACGTGTGATACTAAGTGTGTGGGCATGCCCAGTGACACCTTGTGTCGGTGATGTGCCTCTGTGTATGGGCATGGCCATTGACATCCTGTACAGCGATGGTGGTCATCCAGGCAACAGATGTCCATTTTCCATGTCACGATGGATGCCTACACTGAACAGACTGGTACACTGTCTTGAAGGGTGTACTGTTTGTGGTGAGTCCTGTATCTATGTAGTGTTGTTGTAGTGCTCCGTAGATAGGCAGTTGCCCCGATCACACCACTGCTGTGTGTTTGTCTATGTCTACCTTGGGACAGTAATATGCTTTTAGACTGCTCAATCTCTATACATTCCCTATCAGCGCCTTTGCCTTTGCGGATGATGTCATCCACCTAGAAGTATGCCTCTGGGAGTGCTGTGTTCAGTAATTGTGGTAGCGCGTTCTGTAACTGCGTAATGCTGTAGTGTGATAAGGTAGTTAGGTGTATGTTCGACTCCCAGCCGTGCCTCTGTGTGTGTGTGTGTGTGTGTGTGTGTGTGTGTGTGTGTGTGTGTGTGTATGTGTTTTCAGCTGCCTGGGGACAGAGCTAATGCTTTTAGATGGCTCACACCACATACATTCCCTATCGGCATCTTTGCCTTTGCGGATGATGTCATCCACCTAGAAGTATGCCTCTGGGAGTGCTGTGTTCAGTAATCGTGGTAGAGCGTTCTGTAACTGCATAATGCTGTAGTGTGATAAGGTAGTTAGGTGTATGTTTGACTCCCAGCCCTGCCAAGTGTGTGCCTCTGTGTGTGCGTGTGTGTGTTTCCAGCTGCCTGGGGACAGAGTAATGCTTTTAGATGGCTCACACCACATACATTTCCTATCGGCGTCTTTGCCTTTGCAGATGATGTCATCCACCTAGAAGTATGCCTGTGGGAGTGTGGTGATGCCAGAACTCAATAGCGCATTCTGTTACTGCATAATGCTGTATTGTGGTAGACTAGACAGGTAGATGCTCGATTCCAGGGCATGGCAGGTGTGTGTTTGGCAGTTATACTGTATGTGTTGGTATCTGTGGGTGGCTAGCTGCAGGATGTGTTCAGTTTGTTTTGTTGCTGACCTATATAGTGTCCACAGCTCGCATATTCTGCCAAGACACTGGGTTGTCAACACATACATTTGCCAATAGGTCTGGTGAGTAACTGTCAGCAGCCCTACTCTTACCCTTGCTATGGTCTGACCCATGTGACACAACATAACACACGTGCCTTGATATTAACAACACTACATGATGCAGGTGGCACATGTAGTTTCCTTCCCATTCCTGTCTAATGCAGTGCTGTCATGTGGTTCGCTGTTGTGATATAAATGCCATATCTACATATGTGTGTACATGTATGTTTGTATGTATATATACATATATATATGTCCATGTATATATGTATACAAATAATATATGTGATATATGTAGATGTAGAGGTGGACATAGATGTGAACATATGTCTGGGGACATCAGCACTATTGGCTATTTGTGCCGGATGATCTGTACGTGATAACCTGGGATCTATGTATATCTGCCATGGCATGGTGTTAATGCGTCTGTGGTGTGCAGGGCCACGGGTTGTAGTCATGTAGACACCGGTTATTTTGTTGCTGGGAAGACCATGGGACATCGAATATGGTGATGGTAAGGCACCTGTTGCCAGTTGTGTGTGGATCTGAGCGACACTGAGCAGTGGTTAATATGTTGGAGGTTCGGTATGGGTCATATAACTATTCATTAGAAGACTATATTATGCAGATGAGGTTGACTATGGTGTATCACATTTATCACCAGGGTGTGCTGCTGGTCCCTGGAGTGTATGTGTGTAGTCAGCCAGGTGCAGGTCTCGAATATAGTTGACAGCATGGGAGGGGGGTCAGGCATACTGTACGTACATTGTAGAACTGTGCCTCAGGAGTGCTCCTGCCTTAGCACACCTAAGCTAGGGGTGTGTCTATACCTGCCTGGTGACGTTGGGAGGGACGACAGCAGTGGTGGGGTAGTCAGGGTGTACAGGCTGCACAAACAGCTGTTGATCAGCACAATCAGCTGATGACATGGACAGCCCGCACATGAACAGTACATTAATGCGAGCAAGCAGCATACACACAGGTTTCGTCCACACTTTACACCACCGGTGTATACCTGCAGGGACATTTGACGACATAGTCCAACCAAATGACATGGGCTGCAGCAGGCAACATATACCAACATGTGCAGAAGGCTGGGGCAGTGAGGATGTGTATGCTGCCGAATAACCCTTACTGGGGTGACATAAGACTTTATAGACCGAGGGTGACTTACCAGGGTTTACATAGGCTGGGGATGTTGGAGCACTATGGGGTGGACAGAGACCTCCTACAGCAGCTTGTTGACCTGTGCCTAACACATCAAACAGGCCAAGGGAAACGCATCACAGTGGATAACATGGGATGTGTTGGCCTAGGTGTACTAGCCACAGGTACCTCACACAGCACAACTGGGGATATCATGGGTATCTCACAGGCATCTGCATCCAGAGTATTGCACCAGTTCACAGATGTCATGTCAACACATGCTAGTGAGCACATACAGGTCCTCCACACACGTGATTAGTGGACCAGCAATATGCATCTGTTCAACCACATGGATGAGTACCCTGGGGTACTGGGTGCTATAGCCTGCACACGTAGCACCACCCAGGGAGCAGGGTAGGGCCTACAGTCAGTGCAGGGGCATACCCTCCAACAGCTGGGCTATATGCGATGGCCAGGGCATGAGATTGAATGTGTGTGCTGTCTGCCCTGGCAGCTATGATGTGTCTGATATATGGCGTCTGACACAGCTGTAGCACACCAATGCCTATATGGACATCCCCTACAGTCTCCTAGTGGGGGATGCTAGGTAAACACTGGTGTAGTGGCTTATAACACCCATCAGCAATGCACACACACCTGAACACTCACACCATACTGAGGCGGATGCACAGGCAAGACATATACATGTGCATGTGTTTGGGATGCTTGGTTCACAGTTCTGGTATCCGGACACATCTGTTGGGGCTCTGCAGTATTCACAAGCTACTTGCATAAAGGTTGTTATGGTATTTGCTATGCTACACAATGTTATCCTGCAGTAACAGTTGCAGCAGGAACAGCATGGGGCAGGGCCACACAGCCCAACACCACTGCCAAGGCCTGTACAGGCACAGTGTGACTTGATGAAGGAACTACCTGAGTAGGGCACAGTCGGTGAAAGCCCGTGCACAGTATGACCTGCCCTTGGCAAAGAGGCAACACAAGGCATATGCACTGACACAGTAGGTACCCACAGATTTCCCCTCTCTGACCCGCACACAGTACAATGGATGCCAAACATGACAGTACCTGTGCTCGGCCATGTATGGGAGGTGCACTGTGTGCATCCGACATAGGCAGCACTCCAGCACTGTCCTCAAGTCTGTAACACAACCAGGGTATGTCTATTGACCTAACAAGTGGCAGTTGTATTAGAATGTGTACTTGCCCATTAATATGGTATGTATGTGAGCATACAAGTGACTGTGGTGGCCAAATGTTAGGGCAGCAGACAGTGCACATCCATAGTGGCACCGTGACCTCTGTAGCACATACGGTGGTCACAATGGTAGCCTGTAGTACACAGAGTGTCCTAACCCACTGCAGATTATGGGCTGACCATCATGTGTGTCCGTACAGCCCACACACGTTCCATGCAGCTGGACAGATGTGGACCAATACAGACAAATGATATACAATGGCCTATGGATATGCCCAGTGACTGACCCCAACCCCCTATGACACACACAGATGACAGCAGGCCAGGCTGTTTGATGTAGGTTGTGTAATAGGATGACCAACACCACTGTGCTGGTAATTAATGCTGGGAACTGATGTACCCTGGTATCCCTCCAACCAGCAATTTAGGTAGGTCCACACACTGACATGGAGTACCAGGCAGACCAGTACAGTAGCGGCAGATGTGTACAACTGTTGGCTGTGCCCCCCATCACACCTACACATGTGAGAGTCATGTGCACTACCCACGGTGCTGTGTAGGACTGTGGTTGTGGTTGCATGTCCCCCCACGCTATACAGACATGTAGCAACTGTCAATGCCACATGACCATTAGCTACCCTGCAGACACAGCATGTCACCTGTCTGTGTAGAACGGAGGGGTCAGCAACACAGTACTAACTATCTGGACATGTGACACATGCAATACAGTTGACCATACTTTGCATGCTCACACACATGATGGTATTGTCAGTCTACAACATGCGTAACAGTCATACTGGGCATGCTCACACACTGAAACACAGGACGGCCAGG
Organism: Protopterus annectens; assembly: GCF_019279795.1. Lineage (NCBI taxonomy): Eukaryota > Metazoa > Chordata > Ceratodontiformes > Protopteridae > Protopterus > Protopterus annectens. The sequence goes on along the minus strand of NC_056746.1, from coordinate 1,454,621,319 downwards.
CATGCACACACCAGGCATGCACACACCAGTGGTCCAGACATATCTGCCAGTACATTGCTATACTGTTGGATGTCTGCGCTGTATGGTGTTTGTGGTCTATTGTCTGTACATATGCCATGGTCTATTGTTAATTCACATGAGCTATGTGCGCAGGGTACTTCTACCATCACGTGTATAGGGCGGTTCTTTGTTTGCGGACAGGCCAACGCCTTTGGATACAAACCGGGTAAGGCACAGTCCAGCAGGTGGGAGCTGTTGTGCGTGGGTTTGCACAGTGTTAAGCACTGCTGACCTCTGGTCACAGCACCTTATACATGTTTATACTCCACATTTCTTTGACAGGGCACTACTGGCATACTGGTAGACAAACACGCTTACAGCCGCTTGCTCTCTGACATTTCCGCTTACATTTGTCACTCACGCTGGGTGTGTGTGATCCGTTGTGATGCGTATTACATTGGACTACATGACTACAGTATCGGGTATGTGTAACCATTTTGCGACGGCAGCCGTTCGACTCTGCGGACTCGGTGGCCTGTCCAGTGACATAATCATATTATATATAGCGTGTTCCTCATACGATCTGCTCTCATCTGCCTGATATATGGGAACCGATACTCTACAATGCTGACATGTAACTTGAGTTTGTTAACACAGCTGTCTGCCGAGTCATGCTACCGCATACCTTCTGCACGTTGACCACCTTTCAGATTGCATGACGGGAGACTGTAGGAGTGACACCTTTCCCACTTTGCATGGGACAGTCCCTCATCACACATCACATGTGACAATACCAGAACTCTCCACCAATCGGGGACACATTTCTGCAGAATCAGGGACAGGTCATGAAAAACAGGGACACTTTTACAAAAGTAGTGCTATTAACTTGACACATTGATAGAATCAGAGCATATGACTTAATACACATATTCTGAAGTAACAGTTGTTTATAACTCTTACTTATTGTCATTAGTCAGTAAGTGTAATTCACCACCTTTCCTTCAACAGCCTCTACGTTTAGGAGGGATTAAGAAGGACACAGTCAGACTTTCAGTCAAACCCAGGGACGTACCTGACATTCAGGGACAGTTGAGTGGTATGGACAATACTCTAGCCATTGCAACTGTCCTGATTAGGGGACCTTCTCATTTTGTAGGTGTCTGTACTGGTTGCTTGTTAAAGGTCTTGTATACCTGACACGTCGATATGTCATATGTAGTAGCATAAGCAACTATACTGCTGCTAGACTATGCTTTGATTTGTTCCGATATGTATATTTCTGTACTATGCATGGCTGTAAGTATGTTCTGCCCTGGTACATCTGACAGTTCTACAGAGCAGGTTCCACTTTGGCCGTTCATACTGGTGGCGGCCCTATAGACCCTATATGAAGAGCTATCACATGTGTCAAGGCAACACATACCCACAGCATGCCTCTCAACTGTCCCTGATTTTCAGGGCCGTCCCTGATTTTGACTCAAATTTTAACTCGGTCCCTCTTACTCCCTCCTACAACTAGTGACATTTGGAGGAAAGGTGGTGAATTACACTTCATGAATAATGACAATAATTAAGAGTTACAAACTTCTTTTACTTCAGAAAATGTGTATTAATTCATATGCTCTGATTCTGTCAATGTTTCCAGTTAATAGCTCTAATATTTTAAATGTGTCCCTGATTGTCCTTGTGTTTACTTGACTTGTCCGTGATTCTGTTGAAATTTGTCCCCAATTGGTTGAGAGGTCTGACACACAGCCAGTAGTACACGGATGACCTCCACGGTTTGCATACGTTAAGGTTGTTCATGTAGCATTATAATTGATAATACTGTTTCCTATTACATGTAGCTCTTACTGATACAACAAATTGATGTCTGACACCACTATACACACTATATAGCCTCCATTCCCGAACTCACAGGCCATGTGCCATAACTGTCATTTTGCAAGATACAACTGCCCAGACGGGTGTGTCCCTCGCAGGCGTACGGGTGTTTAACCTCTTCTATTATGCTATCATCTACCTGAGGTGGTCAGCAACTTATGCACTTTCCATCAGTAGCAGAACTCACATACCAATGGGTGTGACTGAACACCGTATCAGGGACAATGCATAACACCCTGGGGGACACATTTAGATGATTGGTTCTATTAACCAGACACATTCACAGTCACAGAACATATGTATTCATTCACGTTTGTCGAGGTACATGCCGCTTATGACTCATACATGTTGTCATCTGTCATTACCTGTATTCCGCCACCTGTTCACCAAATATCAGTAGTTCTGGCAGTGTTTAGTTGGACTTTGTTACATTCTGATACATAACTATGGACGTCCATGCTAATCAGGTACATGGCACTGTGTAGGTCTCTATGTATTCCCCAATGGTTTACAAACTATCCGGTAGATGTGCTCTTCAGGTTTGGGAGGTGTAGGCGTATGCTATGCCCACATAAGAATATTAATGACTTCCAATAGGCGGGCCTACTACATCTCTGCCAACCAGCACCTGCACACTTAAGCCCATTAATGCATACCCATGGTCCACCTACCTAGCACCCCTCTACAGCAGTCGTGACAAATATTTACTGCGAGCGCAGCTGGGGTATGAGCACACCCCTACACATTGCCCACTGTACACCTACATCCTGCTCGTATTAGTGTCAGCAGATTCTTTCATAACCTAAATTTTTGGGGTCCCGCAAGGGACACCGTTATCCATGTTTAAAGTGTAGACCTTGCAGAACTCTCCCACTGGTCCTTTCCTACCGGTGTTTTGGACAGCAGCAGTGTATTGATCTGTATTGCCTGTCTGTATGTCTGTCCGGCCTAGCTGGGTGATGTGGGGGGGTACAAAGTTTCTTTATTGGACCTCCCAGTTACAAATGCCCGGGCTGTAAATATGTTACCCCTAATTGCTGTGAAGTAACCTATTTATGTGAATGTGTATATCTACACTGACATATAGTTTGTTTTGTGTGTATGTGTATATATCACTACCTTTTGTTTGTGTATATATATCTATCTATATATATCCGTAGTATATCCTTGTGTGTGTGTGTGTGTGTGTGTGTGTGTGTATATATATATATATATATATATATATATATATATATATATATATATATATATATATATATATCTATAGATATCCGTATGGATATATATGTGTATGTAAATTAATATAGCTATGTGTATATATACGTTTTTATCTGTATATACATCTTTGTGTCCGTTAACCTATACATTTCCCGGATATGGACACTTACACATGCGTATTGGTTTTATCCCTGCTTCAACAGCATACTATTGCCTTAGTCATTCTGAACCGACACTTCACTCTGGTGAACTTGTGCTCAGTATATTGCATGTTATGCAGCGGACAGATGTCGCAAGTTTTTCATGACTGGGGTGCCGCTGCTAACTGGGTTGTGATAGTGTCATTCGACCTATTCCTCATATGCGCAGCCTATTCCTGCTACTGTGTTTGTTTCTGTACACATTCATATTATTACGGTTGATATGATGTGTGTTTGTGTTACTGTGACTGTACGTCGACAAATTGTTGTCTTCATGTAGTTGTGTCTTTCTGCTTTTTCCAGTTTGGGGGTGTCTCAGCAGAATTCCGTTCCACTCATGGGTGGCGTATAGGTTTTACGTGCTGGGCTGCCAGACCTGATGCACAACGTCTGACAACAATATGCCCATTCACGCATGTCTCCATGCAAACGACGGTCTATCTGGGAATCGCAACTACGTACTAGCTGACCTCCATGGGCCACTCCATTGCACCCGGCGCAACATACCCTATCACTCCTGTGTCCATACTCGCATATCCATGGTTTCTCCTGCACACCCGTGTTGAGTTTCCCAGCATAACAGCCATTATACACCTGATATCGCAGCCATGACACACCTTTACACATTGCCCTCTCATGAGCGTTGGGGCCCTACACACATTTTGTACCGCCTCGTGTATTCACAGGCTCACCATCCATTCATATTTGCACATACGTGCCTTTCCTGGTGTTATGGATTACGAACGATTTGCAGGTTACAAGTGTAGGTGGTCGCAACATGTCCTACATTCTGTCTGTTTACAATGTTGATGTAGCACTTCGACAATGTTATGGCCACTGGTATAGCCCTGCCTCTGGTGTGGAGAGCGGTGCTCTACCCACACTTGTGCAGCTTTATGTGACATACGCTGCAAGCACTTCATAATTCCTAACTTGCTCTAGATTCCCTTCACAACCTTTAGGTTTGCTTTCGTCTTTCTGCGTTCCTAACATATATATATATATATATATATATATATATATATATATATATATATATATAGATAGATATATATATATGTATATATAGATAGATATGTAACTATATAATTGCATATTTCTGTTATGTCTGTGGATATTTATCTATACACACATCTATCTAACTATATATACATATGAAAGTTACAGCTGTAGAAGACAACATACATTTGCTATGCTAATAGCTGCGTACACCCGAGCAGGCCCACTTGCATCTACTTATTCTGAGTTACATATGTTTACAGGCACATCTTTAGGATTACATGTGCCTTATTCCTTATGACAGTACCGCATTCGCATGGGTCCGTTAACCGGATTCCATCAAAGTGGTACTGTCATAAGGAATAAGGCACAGAGGCATTCATTACACAATTAATATGTGCTACAGTCATACTTGCACCGGGAATGCCTTTACATTGGGCGGATGCTGTAACCACTACACTATGGGTGTTCTGGCTCATTTATATGTATACCCATGGTTCATAGCTACTCTGACATATGCCTCAACACTTCCCTTACACAGCAGGCATCCATTCTCCTGCTGGGAGAACCGCAGTACTACAATTAGGACATTCCCTGTTTCCTACTGCTCTGGACCCGTGCTGCAAGTCTACTCACTCCAAGGATATTCATAACTCCTATGCTTATAGTCCTCACACATACTGGTGTTTGATTGTCAAGGTGTTTATGTGCTGGTCCAGGTTTAGGCTTGGCTGACTGGTGACTAGCACTGCCCTGGCGTTGTTCAAAGATCAGATGTAGCATATGGACAGAGTTAGTCCAGAATATAACATTCTACCTGTGTTTACAGATGCATGTGTTTGGGCACCTCTGGCCACATTATTGGGTCGGCGCTACATAATTTAGAGTGGGGAGTGGTTCCACTACATAATGCAGGTTGGGGGGGGGGGGGTCCCTTCCTATTTGACTATTTCATTCATTTATACATACAATGAATATTATTCTGGACATCTGTTATGAAATCACTACAGGTATGCAATAGTCTTGTCAACAGGTGGGACAGTTGGTTGGTGTACTTCTGTGTATGGACCTCTCTGATACTCGGGGACTCATGTCTACAGTGACAGGGACAAGGCTATGACAACTCAGGGACAATCAGGGACACTTCTACCATATTAGTACTATTAACTTGGAACATGTTGACAGATTCGTAATACTACTAATTGTCTGCAGTTAAATGCATCTATTACTCTTCATTGTTGTAAGTAGTCATTCTCATTCAACACCTTTCCCCCAAAGGGCACTGGCTTTGTGAGTTTTTAAGGGTCTAGCCAGTTATTGTGCGAATGCTCTGACCACTGGTATCGTTGACATTGTCATATGTACGGGTTGTGCTGTATTCCGGTGACTAGGGTTGGCACCTTTTCAAATGGCCAAGATGGGACATTTTCAGAACACACCAGGTTTTACAAGCTGATACATACCCACTGTCAGTACAATGGATAGAACTTTACTTATTTGCTTACATAAAAGCCTATTGTTGTAGCGGTTTATTTGCTTATTCTGTTTCTTGTAACATTTAGGTATTGTAGATACTGCAATAATTATTTTCTGCTACTATTACATAACATATGGGACATAATTATGTCCTACAATCCCAGGACATTTGCCATTTGAAATGTCTTTTGTCAGGACACAACTGTCCAACGATGGACTGTCCCTCGCAAAGCGGGACAGATGAGAACCCTACTGCGGACACCAGATTGTTTGGGCCAACACATAGCCACGGTCACTGCAGGCTTAGAACAGTCATTTGTTTCCTAGCTGTAAGCCTTATACCTTTGGCACTTTTGTTGTTTGCCTGTTTCTTGTATGACTTACATTTATTCTAGCCTGACGTGACCGATTTAGGCAACTGTTACATGCAGTATGGTGCATAGTTATTTCCTACGGTCACAAGACATTTGGCATTGTACCATTGTTGGTCAGTTCACACCTACACACACATTAATTGTCCCTCACACAGTGGATCAGGGTTATCCTGTTTATGTCATTGCCTTCATCACCCTTATACCATGTGCCACTATGAGAATGTGTGCAATATATTCTCTCGCTTATTCGTGTCGGGACACATGCGTCACGGGCAGGTGTTTGATCCTGGGTAGTAGGTTATGCATGACCATTTAGGCTGGACAGTGTTGTGCACCTCTAATGCACATTTCAACTTGTGTCCAGATATCTACATGACCAGACTTCGTGTCTTCCATTCTAATGTTTACACAGGTTACGTATCCCATGAGGGATATCCCAAAAATTGGACTGGTCCAAAACAAGACGAATACCGACCATTTTTCGGGCGTTATGAAAATGTGCTGGGGGTTTTACATGCAAGGGATACATAGTGTGCAATCCTGCAACTGCCTAGGGTGACACTACCTACTACATATGCATAGTGGTCACTATGTGTAGCTGTGGCTGCACCAAACCAGTAGGCCAAGTATGGCTGGATTTGGCGGACGTTCAGGTAAGGAATGGGTTTGTGTGATGTGGAGGGGATGCTGGGCAGTCCATTATGCATCCAGGTGTGTTGCATTTGTTATTGCCAGTTCCATCAGGACCAATCTGTGGGTATGTGCCGGTGACATGTCTATACATTTGTATCGCACATTTCAATATTCATATGTTTGTGGGATTGTGTTCTACAGTATGGCCTGTCTGGTTGTATTGCAGCTGTTTAGACATGTGTTTGTGTTTCTTTCAGCTTCACCTGCTGCTCCCTCATACACCTCCAGTTCACCTATTCTGCATACGACACAGTATCGCCTTGGAGGATTGTACCATTACCCACCCCCCCACACACACATATTCCTCACACCCCATACATCACTGCTTTGGTTGTTGGCCCATGACACGGCCAGAGTAACACATTGAATACCCTACATATGTCAGGTACCTGTATGGTTGTGTGGACTACCCTGCCATGTTTGCTTTCCACATGCTATACCTCACGCACATAGGTACACGCCCATACTTAACTTTCATTGCATGGTTGGTATACCTGGGTACTACCCGTTCAACTGTGACACATCCTTACAGGTTCGGCTTGTACCGCTGATTTGCAGATTTTGGCAGACTGTTCTACTCATTGGTAAGATGCCTCCTTTCCTATGTCCAGGATGGGATATATTCTGTACACATATCCGACTGTACTGGACAGCACATCCCCACAGTCAACGGTATGGATAATACTGTTCCTTTCAGCCTACATGTTTCCTTATTGTTGTAGCTGTTTATATGCTCCTTCTGTTTCGTTTACATGCTTATTCTATTTCCTATCACATTTGGTATGTGAAATACGGACATACCTTTTGTATGTGACTATTACATGCCTTGTGGAATATGATTCAGACATACGGTCGCTAGATATGTACATTTATCGTGTATTTTGTTATGGGCACATCTGCCCAGCTGTGTACCCTCCCTCACATTATGGGTCAGCTGGTGACCCTAACCATTGGGCTGGATGTACCTACTGGCGGCTCGCTAACATATGATGTGTTTCACTTCCACTTGGTATAGCTAGCTACACTGCATTGGACTACGGCCACACGGTCTTCCATGTCATTTGTTTGTGGGATAGGGACCCGTTATTCCCTACCGTGCATTTGTGTTTGCTTCTTCATTTTGTGTTCACAGGAACTTTCTTGCATGCTTTACATACGTTTCAGTATCCATGGACACTGACAGATGTGATTACTATCTTACAACTTGTTATATGCAAGCATTTTAGGTTGCACATCGACAGCTGGCATTTCCATGCCTCCGTGCGGCACTTCGACATGCCCTATGCACTCACGCTCTTTTCCTGTGCACGTGGCTGTGACGGCAGCGCACCTTCATTAATATGCATTTGGCGCTATTGCACCATCTTCACGTCGCACTGTTGGCACAAGCCTACCGTCGTCACTGCGCCGAGCTTCATGAATCCCGGGGCATGAGTATACAATTTTCATGAATATATTTGCAATGCTTACCCCTTGCTCATGCAAAGTACACAGTGACACAAAACAGCTAGGGGCACTTCAAAATAAAAATAATTTTAAAATAAATAAAGTCCAGCTGTGACCTAAGCTTTCTGCTTGCTGCCTTCCCATGATTCATTGGGATGGTAATGAGCATAAAATAAGATATATTGAAATGGCTAAGCGAAGTGCATACACTAGATGATGGTCTCAGGCAGAGGCTCACATTCTGAGAGGGCGGGGGTATTGTGAGGTAAGTAATGTGCAGCCATCTATCCTGCCTGGAGTGTAGTGAGCCATTTAAATTATTCTGAAAAACTGATGAATGTTCAGTTGCATATATACATGGTGTCTGCCACACATAAGGGTCACATGGATTCAGTCCAGTGCGTGAAGCAGCTTGCTAAGCTGAAAAAGAATATGTGTCCCTGAAATTCCTGAAAAGGCAAACTACACTGATTATAAAAGTCAATTAGCTGTGGTTCACACTATGCCTTTACTTGCCCCTAATTTTAGAGTCAAATCTTGCTGTGACCCTGTTTGTAGTAGTAGCTTGCTGGAATGCATAAAGAAGTGGAGTCTTTGGATTCTATAGTATATGAGTATTCATAGCAGTAAGGCCAAACTTCTAACACAGGCAAGTATAATCTCATGTTTTAAGTGGTTCATAGGTTCATCGGAGATCACTAAATTAATGGCTTAAGACCCCTTACAAGCCTAGCCAGTTTAACCCAATTTTTACCCAATATATGGATGTAGGGGTTAGAGGATGGCATAGGTTTGTACCTATGTCTTGAGTATTTTACAGACTGGCTCTGTCCATAAGAGACATGGGCACTACCCCAAGAGTGAATTTGAGATTTGCCACCAATTGATCCAAACTGCATGTTTTATTTGTGACACTGACTAGGTTTATATCCCTGTATCAGATGACCATCATGCTGTTTGCCTTGCAGATGTGTAGCAGCTTCATCATGGCTGGATTTGTGAGTGCCTTGAAGATTAAGCACAGGTCACCACTTAATAGTCAGTTGGAGGCAAAGCAAAGGGATACAGCTTTTAGTTGTTTCAGTTATTGGTCTAATGAGGGCTAAGTAGAGTACAACAATAACTTACTTGGATCTGGATGCCATGCCTTTATTTATAAGCTGTGCCAGATAGAAGGACTTCCTCACCAGCACGGGCACACGGTGGTCAAAGTTCAGGCTACTATCTATCTATGTACCCAGATCTGCTTATAGGGTTGTGGTATTAATGTTGTAATTTTCAGGGGTATTTGACTTCCCAAAGGGCATGGAAATGCATTTTTTCACATTTAGTTTCAGGCCATGGCTCTGGCACCAATCATTTTTCTTATTTAGACCCTACTGAAAGGTTAGAGGGAGCTTGGAAAGTAACTATGCCATCACCTAATAGGAGGTAGTTTGCCTTAGAAAAGTTCTTAAAGTTTTTGGGGTTAGTAGGGGGTCTAATTTTACCTTTACTTCAAGGGAAACAGTTTTGTGATCTAATCTTACTAGTGAGGACATCACACTTGGAGGTATGCACCTCTCTCCCATATTTGTGAGCACCATATCTAGGATATGTGTACCCTTAGTTGGGAGTGCAGGCAAGCTGCTTCCGGGCATTTGAGTTTAGAAAGAAAAAAAAAAACTTTGGGTCTGTTAGTGGTCATGTAAGCCTCCCATTTAATGGAGGATGTGTAGCTAGCAAGAATATGATAATGGATTTTTTCCCATGGTTAGTTGGACATGGAGTAGTTCAATCATGTCATATGGTTTTACCGGCCTAAGGTGTGCTTATCTTTTCTATACACAGATGCACCTCATCCATTTGCTTCTTTTTTTTTTTTCCTCAAAAATTTTTTATTTTTCAAATACAGTTGAATAAATTCCATAGTATTTGTATTTAACATCTTAATAACTATGTACACTATTTACATCAGCCTGATACTATATCAGAGCTCAATATATACAAACAATCCAGTTATCAGAGTGTATCTGTTCAGTTATTGTAAAGTTCAAAAAAAAGGAAGCCAAAGGATCGATGCACCTTGAACCAAGTAATTGAATAAAACCAAATGGAGCAAATACGCTGAAAACACGTCGGTTTATTTAAGCCACACAGATACAGCTTTTTGTCGGTAACACATCACCAACTTCTTCAGAAAATTAAAATCCCTCACCACTGACGTGGTGTGTTTAAAATACTACACATAAAATCGCATGATGCCAACACTATCTCCTACAAATAAGAAGTGGGATTTGAATTAAGCTAATGAAACAAGAAACCAGCCTCGTTCACTGATACAAGAAGTTCGCAATAAAACAAAACTGCCGAACAAGCAATTGCTGCCTTATTTGTTATGAAGGCTTAAACGACTTTATATGTTAACTCCCTGCAAGTTTGACTCCATATTTCCAAAGCATAATATTGACAAAATATTCTACAATAGAATAAAAATACAATAAACAAAAACAAATACAAAACTACAGTTCCAAAGTAGCTTTGGTTAAATACAAAAACCAAGACTAACTGCCATACCAACTTAATAAATGCATAGCTTCCTTTAACCAATTACTAAAACAAGATATATTAAACAGCATAATAAGAATTCCAAAGAAGGGTTCTACCTATCCAGGCTTTTCAACTTCATGACACTGGTAATGGACAACATGCTGTTTAAACCTGGGTAATGGTAAGCTTCCAATTTCAGCTGTCACAACAATTCCTTAAGTTCCAACAATAGTGAATCGGGGCCCCCCTACTAACTGGTCGATCGCTGTAAAGCTAAATTCATGATTAGGACACTCCTTAACATGCCTGGCCAGAGCATTGTCCATTTCCCCTTTTTGATGGCATAAATATATTCATATAGGTGCTCTTGTAACTTCCAGTCAGTCTTGCCTATATAAAACACAGGACATGAAGAACATTTAGCCAGATAAACTACATGCACACTAGAACAAATTAATCTCCCCTTGATATTATATTTTGTTTCTTTGATAGTAAAGTGGATACCGGCTTTGATGAACCAGCAGTATTTACACATGCTGCATTTGAACATGCCTGATCTAGTTTGAGAAGGCTTGGATCTCATTTCCAATATGCTCTTTAAACTGAGCCTCCTCCTGAAAATTACTTTAGGAAAGGACCCTAACTGAGAGGGAGCCTGGTTATCTGGTATAAGTAAACACCAATTCTTCTTAATGGTAGAAACTATATCACCCGCATCCACATTATAAGTAGTAATAAACCTACTAGAGTAGATACTGTTAACATGAGAATTTTCTAGTGGTGATGCCGGTTCTACAGTAGGATGACCTAAAATGGGCAATTATAAACCATTTTCCCTCTTGTAGCATACCTCTTTGCACAATTCTGTAATTAAATTACTAGGGTAATCCCTACTCAAAAAAAGATCTCGAATAAAAGAACAATCTTCCAGGAAATCACTATTTCTTGACGCCATCCTGGCCGCTCTGACCAGCTGGCCCTTAACTATCGATCTCTTGTGCAGGAGATGGTTGCTAGTAAAGTGCAAATAAGTGTTAGAAAAGGTGGTTTTCAGTGGATTTTAGCTATGAAGCAACCCTGGCATGTATTCTTGTACAAGTCCACATCTAAATATGAAATCCTCTCCGCAGAGAAACTTGAGGTAAATTTGAGGAATTCGGTAGAAGTGTTGAAACTCTCTAAAAGGGAATCTGCCACTTCCTCGTCACCCTTAAGGATGATAAAAATGTCATCCAAATATCGGGTGTATAGTTGGACTTTTTCTTGAAATATAGAGTTGGGGAATACAAACTCCCTCTTCCAAAAAGCCATCACCAAATTCGCCACACTAGCCCCACATGGGGAGCCCATGGGTACCCCTATCTGTTGATGAAACCATCGATTTTTGAAGGAAAAAAAATTACAAGTTAAAACAATGTCCAATAATTCTCTTACCATTGAAATTTCTTTAGTTGGTGCATGTTTGGAGATCATGATTGCTTGAATCCATTCCTCCGCCACATTGTGGGGGATAGAAGAGTACAAATCTATCACATCAATAGTTAGAAACTGGCTTTCAGCACTGAATGGAATTTGGCTGACCCTAGCCAAGAATGACCAAGAATCTTTGGAAATGTGCACCCCACTGGATACATACTTTTTCAAAATTGTGTCTACCACCTTTGCCGCTGCATAAGTCATACTACCCCTTGCACTGACCAGTTGACGCATAGGGGGATCCTGAATATTTTTATGGATCTTTGGATTGTCGAAAAGAACTGGTATTTTTGGATTAGGTGTAGATATATAATTGAATATATCCAAATCTATGACTCCACTGATGAACATATCATCAAAATAAGAACGTACTCATGATATGTTAATATTCAGCTCATTTCTTGAAACCTCGTTGTATGTCTCAGAGGCCAAAATAGCTTGCATTCTATTGACATAGTCATCTATCTCCATAACCACTAGACCTCCCCCTTTATCTGGCTGCATCACTCTTAACCACAGAATTACATAACACTTCCAATAAAGATTTTTCTTCTTTGGTGATGTTGTAGTTGACAGCTCATTTGGACTTAAGTAAAAAACAGATGTCCAAATCACATAACTGTTCAAAGAGGCTCAAAGAGGGATGCAAAGGGGGATTATAGGTACTAGGTATATGGAAGGGCTTGTTCAAAATCGTTTATTCTCCTAGTAGAAGCTGTAAATTTAGCTTTCTAACAAAGAGCTTTAAGTCAATTATAGTGATAGCCAAATGTGCCCTCTGTGATGGTACAAAAGATAAGCCCTTGGCCAAAAGATCCACCAAAGGTTGTGAAAAAACAAACCCTGAATAATTATAAATCTTGAAATCCATACCAGTGTTTGTCACTATTTTATATGGGTGTTGAGCAGAAGATGCTAAATCAATCATAGTCGTGGCTAATTCCTCCTGGTCTTGGGCCTGTTCCTGTGCTTCCGACCTGGCAACTACCAGGATGGCGAGGCTGAATTCCGAACATTTGAGCTCTCAGGTTCTAATGGAAGGTTATTTGACTTAGATTGTGAAGCTAAATGGTCACTCCTTTGAACCTGGTTCTGTTGATCAAAAACACCAGGAAGTACATCATCCTTGTCTTGGTTGGAACAATTAAACCTGGAATCATTGATTGCACTTGATTCCTCAATGAAACGGGCTGATGTCCCCAAATAATTGCCCTGATATTTAGGAGGCTTGGGATAAGCTGAACCTTCTTTGTAGGCTTTAATATCCCTTTGAAGTTTCTTAACCATGTTAGCAGTGATTTTACATATATGTTGATCGATACTAGTATAGATCCGATCATAGTCGTATCTATACCTAAGGAAATTAGAATCCTTCCTGATTACTTCATCCAACTTAGTAATTTCTTCTGTCAAGGTATTTGCTGTCTCTTGATAATGCTTACATATTAGGTTAAGAAGTTCGAACGCATGTCTATCGAAGAGTGAAAGCAAATCATTATGGAAAGCAGAACCTTCCTCTAACCCTGTCGGATACTGCCAAGAGCGACGGCCCTTAGGCACTATTTTGGAGTGCTGACATTCTCCAAAATAAGCAACCTCCAGTTGCAATTTTTATTCAAAAGTGTTTAATTTCTGAGGGAAATCAATACCCCCTGAAGTATTTTGATCAGTAACAAAGCTTCCCATGGGGTTTTGAAAGGGGAAAGGACGATTCAGCCACTGGTTTAAGTTAGACTGTAGTTTACCTTGATCCGTCCCCTTTGAACTAAGAACAGTAGGTGGAGAAATCTCCCCCAGGTTGCTCTGTCCTAAATGGGGCGAGTTGGCCATGGCTCCTGCCCCTAGCCCAATGGGATTCAGCTGCGGCAAAGTGGTGTTTACACTGTCGAAGATTCTTTCAGACCCTGTTGCTACTAACATAGGCTGTTGGGTCCTGGCAACTTCTAAATCAGGAGATCGTGTTGAATGAAGGCAAGAACCTACCATCAGCTGTGAAGATCCCATGATGTCATCCATGCGCTGGAATAATGAGTCCACCTTTTGAGTCAAGAGACTGATTAATAAGGTTAAATCTTCCACTTCCGCGGGTAACATTGACTCCGGTGTAACGGTCGACATGGCTTCCAAACAAAAACAACAACTCTGCGACTTGTTGAAAAGCAAACAAATTAAAAAAAAAGGAAGCCAAAGGATCGATGCACCTTGAACCAAGTAATTGAATAAAACCAAATGGAGCAAATATGCTGAAAACACGTCGGTTTATTTAAGCCACACATATACAGCTTTCGTCGGCGACTCCTCACCAACTTCTTTAGAAAATTAAAATCTCTCACCACTGACGTGGTGTGTTTAAAATACTACACGTAAAATCGCATGATGCCAACACTATCTCCTACAAATAAGAAGTGGGATTTGAATTAAGCTAATGAAACAAGAAACCAGCCTTGTTCACTGATACAAGAAGTTCACAATAAAACAAAACTGCCGAACAAGCAATCGCTGCCTTATTTGTTATGAAGGCTTAAACGACTTTATATGTTAACTCCCTGCAAGTTTGACTCCATAATTCCAAAGCATAATATTGACAAAATATTCTACAATAGAATAAAAAATACAATAAATAAAAACAAATACAAAACTACAGTTCCTAAGTAGCTTTGGTTAAATACAAAAACCAAGACTAACTGCCATACCAAATTAATAAATGCATAACTTCCTTTAACCAATTACTAAAATAAGATATATTAAACAGCATAATAAGAATTCCAAAGAAGGGTTCTACCTATCCAGGCTTTTCAATTTCAAGACACTGGTAATGGACAACATGCTGTTTAAACCTGGGTAATGGTAAGCTTCCAATTTCAGCTGCCACAACAATTCCTTAAGTTCCAACATTAGTGAATCGGGGCCCCCCTATTATCTAATACTACCTGGTCAATCGCTGTAAAGCTAAATTCATGATTAGGACACTCCTTAACATGCCTGGCCAGAGCATTGTCCATTTTCCCCTTCTTGATGGCATAAATATGTTCATATAGGCGCTCTTGTAACTTCCGGTCAGTCTTGCCTATATAAAACACAGGACATGAAGAACATTTAGCCAGATAAACTACATGCACACTAGAACAAATGAATCTCCCCTTGATATTATATTTTGTTTCTCTGATAGTAAAGTGGGTACCAGCTTTGACGAACCGGCAGTATTTACACATGCTGCATTTGAACATGCCTGATCTAGCATGAGAAGGCTTGGATCTCATTTCCAATATGTTCTTTAAATTGAGCCCCCTCCTGAAAATTACTTTAGGAAAGGACCCTAACTGAGAGGGAGCCTGGTTATCTGGTATAAGTAAACACCAATTCTTCTTAATGATAGAAACAATATCACCCGCATCCACATTATAAGTAGTAATAAAACTACTAGAGTAGATACTGTTAACATAAGAATTTTCTAGTGGTGATGCGGGTTCTACAGTAGGATGACCTAAAATGGGTAAATATAAACCATTTTCCCTCTTGTAGCATACCTCTTTTCACAATTCTGTAATTAAATTGCTAGGGTAACTTCTATTCAAAAAAAGATCTCAAATGAAAGAACATTCTTCCAGGAAATCACTATTTCTTGACACCATCCTGGCCGCTCTGACCAGCTGGCCCTTAACTATCGATCTCTTCTGGTGTAGGGGATGGTTGCTAGTAAAGTGCAAATAAGTGTTAGAAAAGGTGGTTTTCCGGTGGATTTTAGCTTTGAAGCAATCCTGGCATGTATCCTTGTACAAGTCCACATCTAAATATGAAATCCTCTCGGCAGAGAAACTCGAGGTAAATTTGAGGAATTCGGTAGAAGTGTTGAAACTCTCTAAAAGGGAATCTGCCACTTCCTTGTCACCCTTAAGGATGATAAAAATGTCATCCAAATATCGGGTGTATAGTTGGACTTTTTCTTGAAATATAGAGTTGGGGAATACAAACTCCCTCTCCCAAAAGGCCATCACCAAATTCGCCACACTAGCCCCACATGGGGAGCCCATGGGTACCCCTATCTGTTGATGAAACCATTGATTGTTGAAGGAAAAAAAAATATAAGTTAAAACAATGTCCAATAATTCTCTAACCATCGAAATTTCTTTAGTTGGTGCATGTTTGGAGATCATGATTGCTTGAATCCATTGATAGTTAAGGGCCAGCTGCTCAGAGCGGCCAGGATGGTGTCAAGAAATACTGATTTCCTGGAAGAATGTTCTTTCATTCGAGATCTTTTTTTGAATAGGGGTTACCCTAGTCATTTAATTACAGAATTGTGAAAAGAGGTATGCTATATTTACCCATTTTAGGTCATCCTACTGTAGAGCCGGCGTCACCACTAGAAAATTCTCATGTTAACAGTATCTACTCTAGTAGTTTTATTACTACTTATAATGTGGATGTGGGTGATATTGTTTCTATCATTAAGAATAATTGGTGTTTACTTATACCAGATAACCAGGCTCCCTCTCAGGGTCCTTTCCTAAAGTAATTTTCAGGAGGGGGCTCAATTTACCAGTGTCTTGAAATTGAAAAGCCTGGATAGGTAGAATCCTTCTTTGGAATTCTTATTATGCTGTTTAATATATCTTATTTAAGTAATTGGTTAAAGGAAGCTATGCATTTATTAAATTGGTATGGCAGTTAGTCTTGGTTTTTGTATTTAACCAAAGCTACTTTGGAACTGTAGTTTTGTATTTGTTTTTATTTATTGTATTTTTTATTCTATTGTAGAATATTTTGGCAATATTATGCTTTGGAAATATGGAGTCAAACTTGCAGGGAGTTAACATATAAAGTCGTTTTAGCCTTCATAACAAATAAGGCAGCAATTGCTTGTTCGGCAGTTTTGTTTTATTGCGAACTTCTTGTATCAGTGAATGAGGCTGGTTTCTTGTTTCATTAGCTTAATTCAAATCCCACTTCTTATTTGTAGGAGATAGTGTTGGCATCATGCAATTTTACGTGTAGTATTTTAAACACACCACGTCAGTGGTGAGGGATTTTCATTTTCTGAAGAAGTTGGCGAGGAGTCGCTGACGAAAAGCTGTATCTGTGTGGCTTAAATAAACCAACGTGTTTTCAGCGTATTTGCTCCATTTGGTTTTATTCAATTACTTGGTTCAAGGTGCATCGATCCTTTGGCTTCCTTTTTATTGAAATTTGTTTGCTTTTCAACGAGTCACACAGTTATTGTAATGTGTCAATCAATGATAAGACTTTTTTCCATGGATTGTTAATAAATGGCTTAGGATGAATCCTAAATTCTTTAATTTTAATTTCCAACAATGCTGTGGTCTTCAGTAGGCTGTAGAAGTCTTCTAAAGTCGGTATTATGTTTGTATTCCATCTTCTTGTTTGCACTTCCTTGAAATTGCAAGTATTGTCCATACTAGATACATATTTGACTCATTCAAATGAGGATCTTCATACACATTCAATAATACTAGAGCTTTATATAAGTTAAACAATTCATTAAATAAAGCTAGTAAAATGTTTTTATTTCCATTCCAAAATGGCTTAATTTTAACACAGTCAAAAAATGTGATTCCAATCTACATTGTGTATTTGCTCACCCCTCCAACATATTCCCTTTGTGGAGGAATTATTTTTAGTAATTCTATCTGGAGTTAAGAATGCTCTGTGCAAGCATTTCCAATTAAAAGCTTTCCAGTACTGTGTAAAGGATGTATGTTTTATTGATAATAAAATATTTGATTTAACTTCTTCAGTTAGCTGTAATGAGTGTCATTTTGTTGTATAATGCCAATATGAGGATTTGGGTGTTGTTTTATAATTTATCAATATCTTGTAAAATTTCAAAATACTATTTCCCATGTCATAATCATTATATATTTCTTTAAATGAAGAATTACTAATTATTCTGCATAAATCTTGTGAATACCTCAGAATGCTTTGCATAGTTAGCCAATCTTGTTGTGGAATTTTGTATGTTGTTTCTATTGTTTGCATACCCAGAACTTTTAGTTCTTTGATACATTGAAACCAACAAACTAATCCTTTCTGTTCCCAGGAATTAATTATTTCTCTGTATATTTTATGTGGATAGCTCTTTGTAACTATGAATGGTGTTAAAAGATCAAACCAGACTTTTAAATCTATATTTGCATTAATAATTTTCCTAAATGAGTCAATGTAATAATTATTCATACGGGTTTTAGTAGGCTAAGTTATGTTGTATTGCATACTAATACATAATATGTGCCATGGAAATTTTTTTATCTATTATTTGAATTTTTTTTTTTGTAAATCAAATTCATTTATTGATATTACAGTTAGTAATGTTTTCCAATGTGCAGAATAAGTTGGACTTATCCAATCTGAGATTCTTTTAGATATTGATGCTTTTATATATGTTTCTATATCAGGAACGTTTAATCAACCCTGTTTCATGGTCTGATATGACATATTAAAGCTATTCTGTTTCTTTTGGGAAACCATAAAAATTTTATTAGGCATGAGTTTATTTCTTTAAGTATATTCCTTTCTGGTAACAGTTGTATTGCCAAAGCTATATACAGAATATTGGGTAGTAAAACCATTTTTATTAACTGTAGTCTATCTTCAAGTATTAATACTATTTTGTTACACTTTTCTACAGAGATTTTACGTGTATTTATGATATTATTGTAGTTGTTTTATTTAGACTAATCCATTATTATCATTGCATAACTCAATTCCTAGCTATTTTAAGGTAGATTCTTGTTTCCCTATAATGTGATTCCCCTTCATCTGCAATTCTTTTTATTTAATTTAAAAATAAAAAACATGATTTTGATTTATTGAAATGGAGTCCTGAGGTCCTGTAAAATGTGTCAATTAAAATATCTAATTCTTCTAATGTCTCCTTTGTATTGGATAATGTTAATAATATGTCATCAGCAAAGTGCATTACTTTAGAATTGTATTGCTCATAAATGTCTACTCCTTTGGTTTTTGTATTGTTACGTATTGAATCTGCCAATATTTCAATAGCCAAAGCAAATAGGATCAGTGACATGGAACATCCTTGTTTAGTACCCTTTGTTATATGTATAGATTCAGAGGTGAAAGGGCCTAGCTTACATACACTAAATTATTTGTATATATATTCTTTAGTAGATGAGCAAAGGAAGGAGGAAATTCAAATAACACCAGAATTTTGAATAAATAGTCCCAATTTAGGGAATCAAAGGCTTTCTCTATATCTAAGCTAATTATAAGTGTTTATTTTCTTTATTAACATAATCTATAAGATAAATTATCATTGTAATATTGTCATGTGTGTGTCTATGAAATATAAATCCAGTTTGATCATTATTTATTGTTTCAGATAGTTAATATTGTCATAAATATCTTATAGTCATTATTTAACAATAATATAGGTCTATATGAGGTACAGAGGTTTGGAGATATTTTTTCCTTTAGGATTGGTGTGATTAAGGAATATCTCCAAGAGGGTGGTATTAAAGCTTGTGACTGAATTTCTAATAGAGTTTTATGGAAGAGCGATAGTGTCTTTGAAGGAAAAGGTTTATATATTTCCATAATTATGCCATCTATATCTGGAGATTTATTATTTTTACCCTGTTTTATTGTATCTGTAATTTCTTTGCAGGATATGCGTGCTTGCAGATTTAGTTTTAATTCTTCTGTTTTTTATATTAGAACATTTTTCATCTAGATTTAATTGATGGATATGTATATTTTCTTTTTGGAAATGTTCCATATAGTGATTTCTATAGGCATCAAGAATGTCACCTATATCCAAGACATTTTTCCCTTTCTTTTCATGGAAGGTACTTTTAATGTTATTTGATTGTATTTTTATTCTTGTGGGTAAATTATGTAGATATCTGGGAGAAGTGGCCAAGGTATTAATTTTTAGTTTTGTTAAAGTTAAACTAGTTTTATGGATTAGAATTTTGTTGTATTTATTGTTTAATACCTCTACTTTCTTTTTCATCTCCAAATTATTTTGATTTTTTCAGCTTTTACTGACAAAAGTTTGGATTGTAGATCTAATAATTCAGAATCCCATTCTCTGATTTTGTTATACCAAGTTAGGGTTTTACCATATATGTAAGCTTTTAATGAGTTCCCATATCATTATTTTATTTATCTCTGTGGTGTAATTAATATCTAAGAAGAACTGTAATTCAGATAACAACCAGGGTTTGAACTCTTTAATTTTAATTATATATGCTGGAATTCTGGAGTTAAAGATTAATGGTTTGTACTAATTTTGAAGATTTAGTATCAATGAATTGTGGTCTGAAAAGTCACAGGGAGTGATTGAGAAATTAATGATTTTAGAGTGTAAGTCATCAGCAGCACATATTTTATCTATTCTAGTTTGGGTACCAAATCTGTGATCTTGATGGGAAAACAAAGTTTTATCTTCTTTAAATTGCTTTTAATACAACAGATGTATGCAGAGGCCTTTTATTTGTAGTTTCAGAAATATCAAATATACAGTTAAAAATCTCCTCCTAATATTAAGTTGCCTTTATAATTATTGGAAATGAAATCCAAGTATTTTCTAACAGTTTCTGATTCAATGTCTGGTAACCAGTATAGATTGACTAGGGTCCATATTCTGTTGTTATATTTAACTATTGCTAATGCCATAAGGCCTTCTTTATTTTCATACTTATAAATGATTTCTGGGTTAATCAAATTTGTTTTCCATACAATTGTTACCCCTTTTGTCTTTGTCTTATAAGTGGATTGTGCCAATATCATATATTCCTTAGGATTCCATTTGTAATTGTCATTTGTTTTGAAATCAATTTCTTGAAGGAAGACAATTTGTGCTTTGTTCAGGTTTAAATATTTCAGTATATTTTATCTCTTGCTAGGATTGTTTAAGCCATTGGTATTTAAAGATAATAAAGTTATATCCATCTTAGGTTATTTAGACTATGTATTTTTTGTTTTATTGTGACTATTAAACATTTTCCTCTGATAACTATAAAGTATATGTTTGAGTTTTTAAAGGAAATTATCAGTTTTATACTTTGAGTGTTTACCAATAAAGTAATGTTTTGGTCAGGCATACTAAAAATGTTTTTGTGAAATAAATTTAAACTAATAAATGTTAACAAAACTAAGATCCTCACTAGCCATAGAATGAAAATCATTCCTAATCTGATGGATAAACCTAAGTCCATCAGATTATCACTCATACCTTGACAATCAAGAACATCTGAGCTCCATAAATTGAATTATCATATGGAGAATATTTGTAATAGGAATAAACGATATTTATATTATTTTGAACAGATATAGTACTGTTGTAGATTAAACAGAATTCTGATACAATATAAATGTCTACTTATTGTATAAGCAATTCATATTTACACAAAGGATAGATGACAAGCAATTCAATCAATGTAAAGTAGGATGTACCATATATAAAACTTCAGTAAAAGATTATAGCACACAGTTATTTAACATATTCACCCTTACTGATGAAGTCTTTCAAAACTTATTACTTAATATAAATAGATGGTAATAATATTTATAGCTAATGTTTATAATACAATGTATTTTACTAGATATATCAGAAGTTATATTTCATTGTTTGCCAGCATTTAAGTAATCACTTTGTTTGTTGCTAACTTACTTAAAGCATCAAGTTTGTTTTATGTAAACATTGATTAAAGTTAGTGCATTTTAATTATCATTGCATCCCTCTTCCTCCCATTTCCTACACATAAGGATTTTCATATCTGCCATTTCTTATTATAAAATGAGCGAAATTATAGGTTAAAACAACAAATTCACTTATTGTGATTAATGATTGCAAGTTCCCTTTCCATATTCATAAATTGCCATTTTATGGCATATACTGAAAGTTTTTAGATTTAAACATTAACATTCTATTTTGTATAATCAGCAAATGTTAAACTGAGTGATTATTGTCGGTTTAATTATATTTGTTCAGAATGTGATTGTTACATTCTGTGACATTCCTAGTTCAGGCTTCTATTGTTTCCCTTGAACAACTTTGTCAGTTTGATGTCATGTATAAAATATTAGTTACCTTGGTAACAGCTTAGGTATTATGTATGGTCAAGATGTATTACAAAACCACAATTCAAGTTAAAGCAATTATATGATCTGTTATGCACATTTACTTATATGAGAACATTATCATGCTTCCCCTTGATGTTCAATATAGTGTATGTCATTTATTCAAGTTCAGCCTTATATTGTTTCTCTTGAACAACTTTGTCAGTTTGATGTTATGTATAAACATTAGTTACCTTGGCAACCACTTAAGTATTATATATGGTCAAGATGGGTTACAAAAACTACAATTCAAGTTAAAGCAATTGCATGACTTATTATGCATATTTTCTTATAATCATCATGCTTCCCCTTGATGTTCAATGTAGTGTATGTCATTTATGACAAGTTAAGATGGTAATGTTATTATACACAAGCTCATGTTATTAAATCCTGTCTTTAATATCTAAATTCAGCAGACTGCTTCATCATATATGCCAATTATTTATTTTATGTCTAGATTTACTAAAATCATACATTACATAACTATTGTGTGTGTGTTTTTTTTTTGGCTGTTGCTTAGTTATTTGAGAGACAACAAGTTGTAATGTTTATTATTATTATTAGCTCCACCCAAGCATGTTTATACAGTCCATAGACTTTAAATTAAGAGACCCTTCTACTTTCTTATTTGTTATATTTATTATTATTTATTTTATTTTATTTCCAGTTTGTTTACCGGGGAGGTACACTGGGCTCAAGAGCCCATTTTCAGTGGAGGCCCGCGGAGAAAAGCTCCTCAAAACACAAGTTACATAGCATACAGAAATACAAATATTACAACTATAGCAAACATTTCCATATCATTACAGTATGGGGAAATGGGGATCCCTGGGGGGAAAGGATCCTCGAAGCAAGTTACATTACAAGACAAAAAGCAACAATTACAAAGTTACATAGCATAATGAAGAGAAACATGAGTAATTGCAGTCATTATGGAGTTTTACAGTAGAGCAGCAGGTAGAGTTGTTGAATGAGAAGGTGTTGATTACTTACTTGGTAAGATATTAAAGCGAGAGTTTATAGGAGAGGATGAGAGGCATAGAATATGAGGTGGGAGGGGGGATAGGTTACTGCTATATAGTGAAGGACTATAAGAAAGGTTAGAAAGGGAAAGGAAAGGATTAGCCTGGAGAGTAGGTAGAGGGGAGGCTAGGAGGTAAGGGGTGAAGAGTGCAGTTACATTTTCTATGAAGAAGTAGGTAAGAGTGAAGAAGTCTTTTGAAGTTGTTTAGGTTTTCACAGGCTCTCAAGGTAGAGGGCAGGGCATTCTATTTTTTTGGCTAGAGTGAAGGAGAGTAAGAGCTGACCAGCAGGACATTTAGGTTTGAAGATGGAAATAAGGTTTTGGTGAGTGGATCTAAGGGGTCTGGGAGGGCTATATGGTAGGAGGATATTGGATAGAGCTGGGCAGTTGGTGGGTTGAAACAGTAGTTTGTGTGCTGTCACAATTTGGATGTAGTCTAGCTGATTGGGGAGTTCAAGACAGTTTAAAGTGTATAGGGAGGAGCAGTGATGAGAGAGGGCATTTGCATTTGTGGCAAATCTGGAGATTTTATTGTAGCATACTTCTAGTTTGGAGATGAGGGTGGTAGACTGATTAGTAAGCAGTGGAGTGCTGTATAGAAGAGATGGGAGGAGGTATGCCATGGCCAGGGTATGTCTATTAGAGGGGGAGTAGAATTGATTATTCCTGTACAGTAGGCCGAGTTTAGTGTGGGTTTTCTTGATGTTAAGTTGGATATGAGTATTAAATTTTAAGTGTTCATCGATGGTGACCCCCAAGAGTTTGGCAAAGAGTACAATGTCAATGATAGAGTTGTTGAGGCTGGTAATTTGAAATTTGTTTTTATCTAAAGGAGTGCATTTGGAGGGAGTGAATAGGAGGATTTTAGTTTTGTTTGCGTTAAGTGAGAAGTGGTTCTGGTGCATCCATTTTTCACTGATTGAGAAGGCAGTTTGAGTTAGAGACTTGAGTTCAGTTTGGTTGGAGGAGTAGCAGATCAGAGTGGAATCGTCTGCCTATTGGACAATTTTGGTGTTAGGAATGGCTTTGTGGAAGTCATTTATGAAGATGTTAAATAGAAGAGGGCCTAGAATGGAACCCTGGGGAACTCCAGTGGGGGTTGGAAGGAAGGGGGAGCAAGATTGTCCCCATTTATACTGTCAGAGGCAATTTTTAAGAAGGAGGAGGGAATGTTGTCAGGAGCATTGGTGCAAGGTTTAAATTTTGTGAGAAGTTTCTTTATGAGGTAGGTGGATACTGGTTTAAATTCAAAGATAGGGGGAGTGGAAGGAGGAGGAGTAGATGCTATGGAAGAGGGGAGTGCAGGGGTGTTACTGGGGAAGGTTTTAGTTAGCTCAGCAATGGAAGAGGTGAAGGAAATGTTAAACAGTTTGGCAATTTCTAGGTCGGATTTGCCAGTGTCTGGACAAGGGTTATATTTCCATCCTTACATTCACACATATCAGTACTTCAAGCATGGGCAACAATGCCCATCCAGTTTTTTCAGAATGCCATTCATTAGTTCATGTGGTGTGTTTCCAGGCTGTTCTTAAAATATCCAAACCAATATTTGTCCTGTTCCATTTTACCAGCCTGTTCCACAGAGTGGCCTCTCTGCCATTGAACCACTCAACACACTTTCCATTCCACAGATATTTCCAAGAAGGAAATCTGATGATTCTTTAGCACTTCCTGGCAACCCCAAACACCCCTAGAATCAGCTATCCCCATATGCCCAACAAGTCCGAGCAAGCTCATCTCCCAGACCACTCCAAAGGATACTGCATAAGACCAAGTTCTCTTAGTCTTTCACAATAACTCAGACTAACACTCTTGCATAAGTCCTTAATGTGTTTGGACCAAAATACATTTTAAATATAAAATTGCGCTTATTATTTATTTATTTTTTTATCAAGAATCAACTTAATGAGCTAAATGAAGTGTTGGGAGACCATCAATATGTGTACATGTGGATTATATATATATATATTTAAACCAAAAATGTCATTGCCGAGAATCATCATGGAGGCTCCTCAGAGCCATTAAGCATTATCATGACTCTCTCTCCATCACCATAGCAAGCTGGGAACATCTGTTTCTGTTAATGTGCCTGTGTACTGCATACCAGTGGCTCACGATGCACCTGAAGCAAAGATTCAATTCACTGCAACTTCATAGGTTCATAGGTAAGTACTAGACTATTGGCCCTGTGGCCTATATAAGCCTAACCAAAAAGCCTGTGTCCCTGTATAAACAGCCTTTGCAGGTCTTGAACCCAGGACCCTGTACACTATAGTCACAGTAGTTAACCACTAAGCCATTACAGCAGTAAATAATCAACTCTAACAAGTCTTGAACCCAGGACCCTGCACACCATAGCCACAGCAAGTTACCAGTAAGCCATCTGAACTTCAAGCCTAAATTCTCTCCCTTTCAGTGAGGCAGCAGCCAGGAATAGAACAGAGAGCAAACAAATTAAAAACAAAAAAACAAAAAAAAAAACCTCCCAACAAGCTGCCACAACAAGAGACAGCACACTCCTCCAGCCCTCCCACCTCTCACTCAGTAGATATACAAACACACCATTCTCTGCCAAAATATCCCAAATCACAGTTCTATCCACCCCTTTCCCCTGGATCCAGACTTAAACACCAAATGTATCTTCCTAATACACAAGCATCAGTAAACCTCGAACACAAGCCGCAACCCACAACTTCCCGGAGATGAAAACAGCAACATATAACAGCTGCCAGACACAGCTGCATCCACACACACCATATCAGGATTGATCAAACAGCACTCAAAGCTATGATACCTGCCTTCATTGATATTAACTATGTTTAGACAGAATAATAATGATATTTGTACTAGCTGCCAGACATAGCTGCATCCATGCACACCATATCAGGACTGATCAAACAGCACTCATAGCAGTGATACCTGCCATAATTGATATTAACTATATTTAGTCAGAATAATGATGACATTTGTACTAAGAGTTTGCTACTATTATTTAACCAGGATATACATGACATTTCTAAATCATACTTTAACTGAAGGAGACATTAGTCTCCATGACAGTTTTTTTTTTCAAAACACTCCACTCTTACTGCTATTATATATGATGTTAATTTGTTACATTTGAGTCTGAACTCAGATGAATGATACCTTGTTGAATTAGTTAATTAATTACTTAAATTATTATAAGTAAAATCAATGAAAAATGAACAAAATAATTATTCATTGAGTTCAAGTAGGGGAATAGAAACTTCTATGTTTGTATTATATGTTGCTTTGTTTGGCTTATATATAATGTAAATAGTAACCCATCTTGACCTACCTTTGTTTGTGAAGAATTATTGGACTCCTTGAACATTCTGAATAAATCATTACTGTTTCTCAGTTGTTTAAGAATCCCTCCTTTTTTAAATAAAAACAGATGACAAGTGATGTACCAAATCAGTTTATACTTTGAGAGATGAAATTGTAAGAGTTATTTGTTTGGGACAGCTATCTTGGAATCAGTTTTTTGTTTCTTCTTTCTAGCATCAGTCCAAGGCTTTGTTTCTTTTATTCTTTTAAGAGTAGGGGATATCCATTCCATTTCATCTGGGATAGACCCTATGTTGTTTTTGATGAATATAGTAGCTTCTTCTAAGTCATTAAAGGTTCTCATCTCATTGGCAAAAAGTATTTTTATCTTAGCTGGAAAGGCCAGCTGTGCTTTAATTTGTTTTGTTTCAGCACTTTTATTATTGGCCAAACTTTTTTTCCTTTGTTCTAGTATTCTGGAAGAATAATCATTCTCAAACCTTATCAGGCTTTGATTGTATTTTAAGGGTGATTTCTCCAAGCAGATTTTAATATTAGTTCCTTGTCCAGAAATGGAAGACATTTTATAACTATTCAGCAACACTAATTTACTCTAAATCATTTATCTATTACTCCTTTCCGAAATCCTATTCCATCCTTTAATAATGCTGAACTAGTAATTGGCATGCTAAAATTAAATAACCGTAAAAGTATCTGCATCATCTCCCTTTACATACCCCCTGATAACAACACCAATACCTTAGAAGACTTCCTCTCCTGGACCTGCACAAATATTAAACAAGAAACTTACATAATGGGAGACATAAATATTGACTGGCAAAAAATCATAGACCCTAATCCCACCTTATCAATTAATCTCTTCAACTTTACTCAACTTATTCACACCATCACTAGGCCCAACAAGACCAACCGCCGAGGCTCCATCCTAGACTGAATACGAGTGTCCCACCCAAATAAAATCACTACATCTGGTGTCACTCCTGACCCATTAGGAGACCACCTCCCTGCTTTCACCCACAGAGCCACTTCCTCTTCCCCATACTCCCACCACCTCCTACAAACCCGTAACCTAACTAACTTTATCCCCTCTACCTTCTCTGACTCCCTTAAGCTCACTAACTAGAACCCAATAAAAACCCTGCCTCTAGACAAAGCCATAGACTTCTTCAACTCTACATTCATTTCTGTCCTAAACTCCCTAGCTCCAACATGAACCAAAAGAGTTAAAGCCAAAACAGTCCCTTGGCTTACAAAAGCTACCAAGAAAACTATGCAACAATGAGACAAATTTTGGAAAAGCTATCTCCATCATAAACAGCCAGAACTGTTACTAAAATACAAACAGTTGTGAAACTTAGCCAAAAAACAAGTCATTAAAGACATAAAATCCTACTACAACCACCTACAAATAAATCATACAAAGAACCCCAAACAATTCTGGAACTCTATAAACACCCTTCTCAAGCCTGGTACCACAAATAACCCTTGTCCTGACATTAGCAAATCTGACCAAGAAATTTCCAAACTATTTAATACCTTCTTCACCTCTTCCATTGCTGAGTTGACCAAAACCTTCCCCAATAACATCCCCCTACCCACTTCCTCCCAAGCTTCCACCCCATCTCCTCCCACTCCCCCTATTTTTGAACTTAAACCTGTATCCACCAACCTCATAAATACATTTCTCTATAAACTTAAACCGTGCACCAATGCCTGACAACATTCCCTCCTCCTTCTTAAAAATTGCCTCTGACAGTATTGCTCTCCCTGTCAGCATCCTGATCAATAGATCACTACTCGAGTCATATGTACCAAAACTATGGCATTCTGCTTTTATTGTTGTACTCCACAAGGGTGGCAAAAACTGTAACTTCTCCAACTTCTGCCCCATAGCCATCCTCTCTCCCATCTCTAATCTTCTTGAAAAATGCATTCATACAGCTCATGCCATTCCTAACCGAACATCAACTGTTCTCTCCTACCCAACATGGCTTCCACCCTGGACACAATACCAACACAGTCCTTCTCTCCTTTTTACACGCTATCAATTCAGCCCGAGATTCTGGTAACTTAGTTTCATCTGTTCTATTAGATTTATCTAAAGCTTTCGATACCATCTCTCACATCCATCTACTAAACCATCTATCTAACCTTAACATCTCCCCAAAAACTCTTTCCTGGTTCTCCAGCTATATTTCTGACAGGTCCCAAGCAGTGAAATGGGGCCAGTCCTCTTCCACCTTCCTTCCAACACCCACAGGAGTTCCCCAAGGTTCCATTCTTGGCCCTCTGCTATTTAACATCTTCATTAATGATTTCCACAAAGCCATTCCAAACACCAAAATTGTCCAATATGCAGACAACTCTATTCTGATCTGCTATGCCTCCAACCAAACTGAACTCAAATCTCTAACTCAATCTGCCTTCTCAACCACTGAAAAATGGATGCTCCAAAACCACCTCTCACTTAACGCTAACAAAACTAAAATCCTCCTATTCACTCCCTCCAAATCCACTCCCCTTGACAAAAACTCATTTCAAATTACCATCTTCAAAAACCTATCATTGATATTGTTCCCTCCACCAAACTCTTTGGGGGTCACCATTGATGAACACCTAAAATTCAATACCCATATGCAACTTAACATCAAGAAAACCCACGTAAAACTTGGCCTACTCTACAGGAATAATCACTTCCTCTCTCCCTCTACTAGACTGACCCTGGCCACTACCTATCTTCTCCCATCTCTTCTATATGGTGCTCCTCTGCTTACTAATCTATCTTCCACCTTTACCTACAAACTAGAAGTATGCTACAACAAAATCTCCAGGTTTGCCACAAAAGTAAAAGCCTCCTCTCACCACTGCACGTCCCTACTAACTTTAAACTGGCTTGAACTCCCCAATCAACTAGACTTCCTCCAAATTGTCCCAGCCCACAAGTTACTATTTCAAGCCACCAGTTGCCCTGCTTTATCTAATATCCTCCTATCTTATAGCCCCCCAAGACCCCTTAGATCCATTCACCAAATCTCATTACCATCCACAAACCTAAGTGCCCTGCTGGTCAACTTTTACTCTCCTTCACCCTAGCTAAAAAATGGAATGTCCTGCCCTCCACTTTGAGGGTCTGTGACAACCTAAACTCCTTCAAAAGACTACTTCACTCCTACCTGTTTCTTCACAGAAAATGTAACTGCACTCTTCACCCCATTCCTCCCAACCTCCCCTCTTCTTTCTCTCCTGGCTAACCTCCTTCCCTTCAAACCTCTCACTTATACCCAGACTATAAATTATAACCAATCTCCACCCAGCCTCTTGCTCTATGCCTCTCATCCTTTCCTTCATAACTACTTTTTAACATCTTAGCTACTAAGTATAGGATACCTTTTCTTTCTACTACCCGACCTGGTATATAATTGTACGACTACATATTGAATGCAATGTAAATTAATCTTTTTTCCTTTTGTTATTTCAATTTGTTATGTAACTTAGCAATGTGATAATTCTATATGTTATGTAACTTGTTATGTGGAGCTTTGCAGCTTAGCAATGTGAAAATTATATATTCTATGTAACTTGTTATGTGGAGCTTTTCTCCCCGGGCCTTCATTGAAAATGGGCTCTCGAGCCCAGAGGACCTCCCTGGTCACCAAACTGGAATAAATAAATAAATAAATAAATAAAAACTAGATGGAGTATTTGTTGAGTTAAAAGCAGGTTTCCTCATTGCTCTATGTGCCCTTTCAATTCCAAATGAAAGTCCCTCTTTCAAGTCTAAAAATTCAGGAATCCAGGTTGTTAAGAATGAAATGTCTTCTCCTTTAATGTTTTCAGGCAGACCAAAGATCCTTATGTTGTTTCTCCTTTCCCTGTTTTCTAAGTCATCTATTTTGTTAAGCAGCCATGTATTCTGTTTAAGCAGAAATTCCTTTTGGAATTCTTCCTCTTTGAGTCTTCCTTCAATGTCATTTAAAGAAGTCTCTATATTTGTTATTTTGTATGGTGTTGCTGTAATAGTTCCTTAAGAGTATCAGTCTGTTTTCGAGAATTTAATTTGAGGTTTTCTAAGTCATTTTTAAAGCCATCCATCTTCAAAGATAGTTCTTGTAAGGTAGATGTCATCAATTGCAATTCTGTTTTCAAAGCAGCATCTGGATGAGAATTCCATGAGTTGTTCATATTCAGTGACTCAATATATCTCCAAGTTAAATGACTGGAAAATTTTTGCATATCTCCACCAAAATTGATATTTATGTAGTTTAGTAGTTTACCTATAGATTTCTGATGTTTTAAACTTGAAAATAATAAAATGTTCCTATATTATTATACTAGTTTATGGAGCTCTCAAATTTCACTGCTCTCAGTTGGCCATCTAGGCTCCGCCCCCCCCATTTGCTTCCTCATGTTCATTGGTTGTCAGAATGCAATAAAGCCACTATAACCATGCTCTGTCAGAAGTTTCCATGGCTTTGAACCATATTTCAGTAATAGCACAGACATCAGCATTTTCCAGGGCGAGGAGAGCTTTTAGATAGTGCAGTTTCTCTTTGAGACTCCTTACATTGATCAGTAACACCTTTAGCTTGTCCTGAACAGCTTTTGTTATGTTGGAAGGTTTGTCTATTTGGCAGTGGTTAAAAAGGGCACTACATGGATGGATAATGTTTTGGCCAATATTCCAAAGCCTAGTGATGACAAGTGAAGACCATCCCTGCAAAGCAGCATGACCTGTCAACCATGTCCTCCCAGGGTGATAAGTATATTGGACCATTCAGAATGACACCA
>NC_056746.1:1454484799-1454587299 GCF_019279795.1 Protopterus annectens | reverse complement strand
CTATTCCAGCCATATTAAGCAACTGGGAAGGCACCATAGGTTCCTACTCAGGACCTTTGTTTGTCTAGAGTCCCCAAGCTACCAGAAAAGGCTTGAAGTGCTATCCCTTTACTTGGGGTGAACTATGTTTTGTGTTCTGTGTCATCAAGGAGACTATTCTCATTGATCTCCTATACCTTTGCAAGTCAAATAGCTCCACAAATATTAGAACTAGAGACTTAAATCTGCACCAGCACATATACAAAATGTACCAAAAAGACACATTTATTACCAAGGACATACTCCACCTTTGTTATAGACTCCCTCACAAGTAAACAAAGTGACACCCTAGCTTTCTTCAAATTAAATCTGGATGATTGGATGGATACTCAGATCTACTCCTGAACTCACCTGCTTTACCCTTCTTGAGAAACAACTGCAGCATGTGGGTGGGTGCTGGCAAGGCATAAATGGTCACGTGACTCAATTACCTTGTATTTTGTAAAATCCTGTGATCTATGTTTCAGCCAGATATCAGAGAGGTGTTCACTGACAACAAAGTAGCTGTAATTGCTGGCCTGGGAGGAGGACTGTCTATAGTTGAAAAATGACTGACTGCTGTCATTTGATCATTTATGCTGACTTTTGAAAGGCTAATTTGTTTTGAGTGAAGCAAGCTGGAAAAGAATACTTTTTGAGGGGATACTGTTTTGTGAAATACATTGTGATACTTAATTTTATCACATGGCTGAGGTATGCACAGCTGGCAAAATGACTTTAACTGTTGGGGAGTGGATGTCTGTTGAAGAAAATAATTTACCTACCTGTAATTGCTTGGTTAACCATCAATTATCAATAGACTAATGTGAATTTGTGAGAAATAAGTTAGAAAATATGTGGCTGCTGTTTGTGTGAAAGAAAGTTGAAATTATGTAGCTCTTAGCTGTCCTTTAGTTTGCATATTGTCTCTGATATTGCATTTTTCTAATAAAATGAATGGTTTCCTAGCGAATTTGTTGAGGATTGCAGTCAGTAAATAATGCCAAACAAATTGTTTCCACACCTCATATCCTTCAGAAAATGCATGCTGTTGCAAAATCTGTTATTCTAGCAACTTTCTGAGACTATAAAAGCAAGATGTCAAATGGGTCCATGATTTTGGGCCTTTGTACCTCATTTTTAAACTTTGTCTCTGATTGTTGTGGTAAGGTTTTGAAAGGAATTTCTTATCACAATCAAATAAGGTGCGCACAGCAAAGTGGCTATGATTACATTACTGGGTGGAAGAGGGCAGTCTGGGGATGAAAGCGCAAATCTGCAATGCAAATTGTGGTCTGCTACAGATCACCCTCCATGACCCAGAACCACCACTCCGCCTTTCTTGAGACACTGGAAAACATGAAGGTCCTACCGAACATCCTGATATTGGGCAGTTTCAATTACCCTACTATTAACTGGGAAAGCTACTCAAGTACAAACTCCCAGGTCCAGCGCTTCCTGGAATTTATCAACTCAAATGCCATGGATCATCTGGTAAACTCCCCTACCAGAGGTGAAAACATATTGGACCTGGTCATCACCAACATGGGCGACAGGTGTTCCACACCAGAGGTCAACCCGTCACTGGTTAGATCAGACCATAAACTAATCACTCTGGATGTCCACACCAGACCACCACCTCCAACTAAGGAAACCACAGAGGAAAACTTTTCTATAGCAAACTTCACCTTACTTAAGACAGAGGTGGTAAGTTTCATAGCCCCCTCGCTAAAGGATAACAGTGTCCAAGATGCAGGAACCTTTACAAATGCACTCTATGAGCACCTACAAGGATGCATGGATCGTGCCATCCCTAGCAAAACCAAGACTCACTCCCTAAGAGAAGGAAACCAGTCTGGTGGACCCCTGCCATAAACAGGCTATACAACAGAAGGAGGAAACTAGTTCAGAAAAAAAGCAAATCCCAAGAAGGAAAGACATCCCTGATCAGTATCAGTAAGAAACTAAGGTCCCTCATAAAATCATCCAAGGCTAACTTTGAAAGAAATATAGCCAAGGATTCGAAAGATAACCACAAAGCCTTCTTTAGCTATGTCAAGAATCTAAGTGGCAACTCACAGATATGCTCTGAGCTAGTGCAAAATAGCACAAAATATACTGAACCTACTGATATTGCCAACATCCTGGCAGATAGATTCAGTGCAAACTTCACCCCCCTCTCACCCCCAAAAGGCCCCACAACAAAACTGGAAAAGTGTAGTGTCCCGGAAATCACAGAAGCACAGGTGAAAACAGCCCTTTCAAAAGCCAAAAGCACAGCATCAGTGGGGCCAGATGGTGTCCCAGGCTGCGTCTTGCATGAACTACAGAATAAACTAACCCCCCACCTAAACACACTGTTCAACCTCAGCCTCTCCACAGGCTACGTGCCCATAGAATGACACACAGCAATGATTATTTCACTCCACAAAGGAGGGGCCACAACTGACCCTGGTAACTATCACCCTATAAGCCTGACTAGCCTGGTCTGCAAGGCTATGGAGCGCATCATCATGGAACTCATTAACAAAGACATTGGGAACCTCCAAACACTTGACCCTACCCAGTTCAGCTTTGTTAAGGGCAGATCATGCCTACTAAACCTGGTCGACTTCTTCGAGACAGTCACCAAGGCCACAGATGAGGGGAAGGTGCTTCACACAGCCTACCTTGACCTCACCAAGGCTTTCAACACCATTCCCCACTCGGGAATTATAGAAAAACTCACCAGCCTGAACATAAACCCCTATGTCATGAGATGGGTTGCCAACTGGCTTACAGACAGAACTCACACGGTAAGAATAACGGGCTCCAGGTCCAACTCTAAACCAGTCACAAGTGATGTCCCACAAGGCTTAGTCCTGGGACCCCTACTGTTCGGCATATACTTCTCAGAAGTACAGGCAAACACAGGAGGATTATGGCTAACCAAGTTTGCAGATGACTGCAAACTGGGAGCCATAATTGACTCTCCGGCTGACATGGACATTCTCCAAAAGGGCCTTACTGAGACGGACACCTGGTGTCAAAGTCATGGTCTCAAGCTAAATGCCAAAAAATGCATAGTCATCCCATTTGGGAAAAACAAAACACCCATGAATTACCACATAGGTGGCAGCCCCCTTAAAACAGAAGAGGTAATAAGAGATCTGGGGACCCAGGTAGATAGTAATTTTTCCTTTGACAATCATATTGCCAAAGTAGTTAGGAAATCCTTCTATGTAGCCCATCTACTTACTAAAGGGTTTGCATCTAGAAATAAGAGGTTATAGTGCCCCTCTACTCGTCACTCATCAAACCCATCATAGAGTACAATGCCCCATTTGGGATGTACCTCACAAAACACTTCCAACAGCTGAAAAGACCACAAAAGTACCTCACCAAGAGGATTACTGGCCTCAAACATATGTCCTATGCAGACCGACTGGATAAACTCCGGCTGTACTCAGTGGCATATCGCTTACTTAGAGGTGATCTCAGCCTGACTTACAAAGCCATGTCCAACGCAGAATTGATGGACATGCTCCACCTAAAGAAATCCAAGTCACTGCGAGCCACTCACTCTAGTGAGCTAAACCTTGCCACAACAATAAATAGAACATGCTGGAGGGATAGATTTCTGTCACAGAGACTCTCCATGCTTTGGAACAAAATTCCTAACTACATTAGGCAGAGCCCCTCACTAACACTCTTTAAGAGAAACCTTGACGAGTGGATGGGTAACAGAAAATACACCCCTGGGATCACTTCATTGGCTCTTCTTGACAGAGGCTCAGTTAATTAATCAATGGGGCGGGGAAAGCTGACACACTCTGGCTAGGCTTATAAATGACCTCGGGCAGATAGCCTAGTACCTACCTATGAACCTATGGAACATTTCTCCCCAGGCCTGTGCTGAAAATGGGCTCTGTACCTGTCACACCTTTCCAGTAAACAAATGTTAAATAAATAAAATAAATAAATTATTGGGTGGAGGAGGGCTGTCTGGAGATGAAAGTAGATTTTACCTTCTTGTTTGCTCTCTTATACTTGAAGCTGTTATGTGTTTGGGTGAAACACACTTGTATAAGGTGTCCATAAGTATTAATCATTTTTACTGTAGTCAGACATCTAATATGTATGCAGTCAGCAATGGAAGTATTATTGCTTGATATGGGGAGTGTGTGTCTTTAAATACTCCTTCATTAATTGTGAGCATAAATTTATAAAAAAAGAGCTAAAACTGAAAAAGCAGGAATAATCACCACTCTACTACCTTTCACCATTCTTAGTGCTTGAGTGTGTTTCAAAGGTAGTACAGTGGTAATTATTCCTGCTTGTCAGGTAGGAGACCAGGTTTCAATTCCCTAATGATGGTTAAAGTATTTTTTCAATTTTAGCTCATTTTTTTATAACTTTATGCTTACAATTAATGAATGAGTATTGGTAGGTTTATCTTTTTTGCATACGACAGCTACCATTGGCTGTTTTTAACGGCTGTGTGAGTGAAACATGTTATTTAAAGGTCTGCATGACTTTGATGGTTCTGATTATGTCAATTCATTAAGACAAAAGTGCTCAACTATTCAGTGTTATGTTGAATAGTTTATTTTTTGGCAAGTTTTACAAAGATTTTCAAAATAAAAGTGGAATTTTGGAGCCCTTGTGTTGGAACTGACTGCTGGAGTCTGGATTTTCTTGGATTTATTGTGCAGTCAGTGCTTGGGCTTTTTTGTTTTGCTTTATTTTTGAAGATTGTAAAATTATTGTTCTTGAAATGTTTTGTAATAATTTGAAACTTTTCTTCCCAGGCCTCAGCTGAAAATGTGCTTTTACCCAGTTGGACTTTCCTGGTAATCAAATTTCAATAAATAAACAAATAAATAAATAAAATAAACAATGTCCTCAGAATGACTGGGAACTGGGGTGGGAAAGGAGTGAAATGGGTCACAGCTTTCACAGCAGCCACTAAATATGCATAGGTGCAGAGTGAATCCCACATGAGTGGAACACAGAAGAAAGATTAAACTTCTTTCTTTCTTTCTTTCTTTCTTGGTTTTCTTTTTCTTTCATCAGGTAAGCAAGAACAAAACCGAATGTCCCACACTACTGTAAATGTGTCATTAAGTTGTGACACCCAAGTGAGGGCAGTCTTTCTTCCTTCAATAATATTGTTCATGGAGGTTTGCTCTGATAGAACTCCCTTGGTGAGTCTACTGAGGGACTGCAGGAGGAAGCAGAAGACAAAGCCATAGTGTGGCAATACTGTTTACCATACCTTTTTATGAAGGAGCAATTGGGATGAGTAAGTAATGGGACAAGGCTGCTGCTGCTGTGTTACAGTACCAGTATAACACAGAGTGAGAACTCTACATGCCTTATTGTTTCTAGCCTTGCTTTAGAAGGTTTGACAATACTGCTTTCTCAGTGATTTAAGACTGATAATAGAACCACCTTGCTTAAGATGCTGCGGGCTGCTTGCTTGCAATATCTGTTAAGTTAGTGGCTTCAGGCAAATACTGGTTTATCAGCAATTTATGATTAGTATGAGAACCTTCACGCCGACGATGCCTGGGGACTTTATTGAAATACTTGTTAGGTTGGTGGCTTCAGACAAAGTTAGGACAATTAGTAATCACCTTATTTTTCCGAGTATTGCCTTACAAGGTTTTGCAACACTGCTTTCTTGGTGATCTATGGCTGATATGGGAGTCTCCTTGCTGACAGTGTTATAAAGGGTTTACTTTCTGGCAGTATCTGTTAAGTTGGTGGCTTTAGGCACATTTTGGGCAGTTAATGATCACTCAAATCCCATCATAGAAGTGTATGAACTAATAAGAATGATTAGAAATATAGACAAGAAGTTTGGCAATACTGGTTGCATCCATGTGAAGGCAGGGTGTGTGCATTATCTGAGATTAGGGTTAGATTGTTTTGTCTAGCTTTTCTTCTCTGAGACTGATTTAAAGTAAAAAGTTGGGCTAAGAAGTATGTCAGTGAAACTGCTTCCTTCAGAGGAATTATCTGCATCCCTCCCTGTGGGACTTGGTGGGCTAAATACTGCTATGATGTTTTGAAAGCTTTCAATGGGCTAGTTAAGTCTATGGGCTGGAGTATTTTCTTTGCATCGGTATCACAATATGATACATTCCTGCTGACCAGTCAGAAAAATATTTGGGATTAGATATAATTAATTCTTGCTTGATATATAATATATTTTGATTTGGCTTCCCACACTGTAGTCTGTATTACCTCTGTAGGATAATGAATGTTTGGTGATCAGTAGGGAGATTTATTATCTTCTATTTTTACCAGGCCTTTCTCTTTGCTTAAGAAGTGCCATAGGGTTAGTATTTACCCAAGGTCAATAAGAAGTGCCATAGGGTTAGTATTTACCCAAGGTCAATAAGAAGTGTCATAGGGTTAGTATTTACCCAACGTCAATTATTTCCCTAAATACTTTTTTGAGGTAGCCAGAGATAGTTTGTCTATTACTTTTTATAGGAGGAACTGAAGTTGTTAAAGCTGATGAAGATTTTGTGTCTTGATATATGGAGTGCTAATCCAAACTTTCAAGTTCATATAAGAGTTCTGAGAAAATTCCTGGACTTGCTGATTTTTGTAGCAGTTTGGAGGCTTCACATGTGACTGATGCACTTACTGGAAAGTGACCATCTAAGACATTGCAGAAGCATTTTAATTTATGAGAATGTTTTTTTTAATAAGAAAATTATCATTAATTTAACATATTTACAATATAAACACAGAATGGAAGAAATTCAATGTCACATATTGTTATACAATGATGGGAATACAATGAATCATTAAGGTAATCTTATACAATTAACACATTAAGAGTCTTGGTATTTCAATAGCAAAAGTTCAAGGTTAACCCAACCACTAAAATTCTTAGTATGATCTATGATTTATAGATCTTATTCGAATCACTTCTTTTTCAGTTTTACATATCATTACTGTTAAATTTCCAAAGTATTTGAATATAGGAATACAGTTCAATTTCCAATTTTTTTGTAATAACTTTTCTAGCAACTGCCAAGAGAGCGCAAAACATTTTCTGCTGTTTGGGTTTTACAGATACAGGAAGTGGATCATTACTGATCTATTTAAGGAACAATTATCAGACCATAACCCCCTAAAACATACTTATTTATTCATCTCTTATCAATATACATTTATTTTTTTACAATCAATAATCATGTATGTCCAATCAGCTTTTACATCTTTACTACATCTCCAACAAACTGAATAAGTAATTTTACTAAACTTAAAGATTGTATAGTGAGTAGCAAAATTCTATGCATATATTTCCACATACAAACTCTCCAGTATAAACTTGAAGTAATTTGATGAACTGATTTAAGTAACAACATTTTATTCTTACCATCTATTGAGTCACTCAATCCACTACTATCTAAAATGTTCCAGAGTTTTGCATCAACATTATTATTATTTATAATTATCTTATATAACTTGGACAAGTTTCCTTTGTAGGTCAAGCTACTGTAGATGATAATATTCATATATTCATTTAATGGGGGAATAGTGTTCCATTCCTCTTCACTCATATTATCTATAAATTCATTTAATTTCTTACTGATAGATAATGTTAACTGGTTAGCAGATTAAACCAACTTATATTCTTTCATTAAATATTCTGGTGAGTTAACTTTTCCTTTTTCAAGGCAATCAGATCATAATACTAATGCATTTCTTTTTAATAAATTAATTTTAACATTGTTCTGAGTTTCCTTAAATCTAGAGGTGTGTGCAATGGGAAAGCAGAAAAAAATCATTTTGATATTAATAGAGTTTTAAAAACATATTTTGTAACTGTTTTACGAATTGATTTAATATATGCAGAGTCTAAAGATTAAAATTAATTCCCCTCTAAGGTAAATTTTGGTAACTAGATGAAAGGATTGTTAAATATTTCTTATTCAGCATATTCAATAAATGTATAAGAATTTAATTTATCTGCTCCCGGATGGTTTTCCATTGTCTACTATAAGTTGAGTCTACCTAGAGTATAATATAGTTAAAATTTGCAGCAACAGAATAGGATTCTACATCTGGAAAGCTAATATTCCCATACTCCCATAATCTTATATGATATATAAGCAGTTTTCGCTTTTTAGTATTCTATTATTACAATGAAGTTAGCATTTTTTCCATTTTCTTTAAATTTTTTTTTTGTCGGGTATAAAAGCTATTAAATGCAATATCTAGCCATGCATTGCTACATACAATTGTAATAGTCCTCGTCTATTAATCACAAATATTAAGTAATCCACTACATAATGTACTATATACCTATTTATGTAATAGTATAAATTATCCATTAAATATTCTTAAAGCATTCAGTGATTTAACATTAATAAATCTCTAAATAAATAAGCAGAACAGAGTGGTACCTGAAGAGATAAAGACATCTGTAAACTTACAGGTGACAAGTAATCTTATCATACTAAACTATAATATAAAAGGGAAATCAATGCACAGGATTCACACAGAATTTAAAGATCTAAGAAAAGCTCTGAATTAATTTTTAAAGTATAAGTGTCTATATCTCAAAATTGTGTAACGCTCTTAGCATGACAAATACCAACATTTTTAAAATTCTTTAGCTTATTAAACTTTTTCATAATAATATGTACATTACTGAGGCTGAAGAGAAGGTCTTAATATTTCTATTCAGTAAAAAAAATATTTGCAGTCTATATCGTATTCAAAAGTTAAAATGTGCTTATTTTAAATTCCATTTCCCTTTCCAGGTCCAAACACATTGAAAGATCTACTTTACTTTCTATCAAAATGGATATACTGATTCAGCAATATAACAGTGAAATTCCAACATTGACTTATGAAATGAGTTATTTTAGGCAGTATTAGTGAAACTAATAATATGCAACATGTAAAAAGCTTCAAAGTTCATATGACCAACTATCAAATTCCAGCTGTCAGATTATTTTTAAATATTCTTATATGATTTTCTATGTAAATTATACACAATTTTATAAATTCACATTTCTGCCATATGCAGGTATATGTAATACACATCTTTACTATGAGCAGTTTATTTAAATATATATTCTGTCTTATTTTCCCATTAATATTCTACCATATTCTATATATCATGTATTTCTAAAATCTCCCACAAGAGAGCTATTTAATTATTGGCTCTCTATTAAAAAACTACATGTCTGTATATATTCTTAACTTACTGATACTGCTCTTCTCTACTCCTACATATTAGATATTTTATTCCTTGTGCATTTGAATATTATTCATATGATGTTTATTCTTCTTATTAATTCTAGTATTACAAGCAATCTTGACTATATATAAAAGAATTCCTTCGTGTTTAATTTGAATGTTTGCTTTTTGTCATTGTGAACTGCTGCTCTAATCTAAGCCATCCTGATTGCAGGAGTTTCATTTTCTGAAACAATGGATTTGCCCTTTAAGAAAAAAGGTTTGTACTAGACTTTAAGCTTCAAAACAGAGAATAAAAGTCTTTTAAGCTATTTAATTTTAGAAGCAGTTTTCCGGGAATTCAGCTCACTTTTGAGGGTTATATTGAACCACTCCATTTCTTCAGTACTATTAAGGATTTTATTGCTGTTAACAAATGTGGATGCCTCCTCTAGCATGATAAATATTTTTTTTCCAGAAAGAAATACTTTGATCTTTGCAGGAAACACCAAAATAGCTTTAATATTGTTCTTTTTAAGTTCCTTGATCAGCGATAAACATGATTTTCTTTTACTCATTACTTTGCTGGAATAATCATGATCAAATCTGATTATATTTTCACCTATTTTAATAGGTAGGATGAATCATTCTGTTTTTAATATTTGATATTTTTCTAAACTAGACATAAACTTAACTATAATTGAATGTGGTGGTGATTTTCCCTTCTTTGAAGGTTCTCTCAGGAATCTATGTGTCCTTTCAGTTCCAAAAAGATAAAGTTTCAGGTGGATATAATGTTTTATGTACCCAAGTTGTTAAGAAGTTTATTATATTGTCTCCTTCAAACTTTTCAGGTATATAATTTAAATTCTAATGTTATTTTTGTCTCAGTCTATTTTCTGAATCATTAACTTTTTCTATGAGCCATGTAGAATAGCACGTGTGCTGTACC
This sequence comes from Protopterus annectens, assembly GCF_019279795.1. NCBI lineage: Eukaryota > Metazoa > Chordata > Ceratodontiformes > Protopteridae > Protopterus > Protopterus annectens. Next base: position 1,454,577,137 of record NC_056746.1, on the reverse strand, counting down.
TTTAAGAAGGATTTCCAAGGTCTGCATGTGCATATAAATACAAAGCATGTGTTAGTTTCAGTGCCATTTTGAAGGTGCAGCCAGAGTGTTAACATCTATGTGCATGATAGCCAGTTTGTTTATACATTAAAGTTACTTAGCTTTGTTTATCATGTGTTTGTATATAATAAAGCTGCTTGAACAAGAACCCACAAGGTTCTCCTGTTTCTTCCTCACCTGATGAGTGACATGGTGTCAAAACCAGGATGGTGAAGACTAATCTTCAGAGCCACAAGGTGCAGAGATAACGATGAAGGCAAACTAAGTGGATGGAGGGCAAAAAGGACCAGAAGCAAGATAAAGGTAAAAAAAATATGCATGAACATTTTATTTATTAAAAAAGGCATTACAAGGGCACAAAACATATTACTAAGCAAACTAATAGCACAGAAACATTTATTAAGCACAAGAGAAGCATAAAAAAGCTCATTAATCAAACTAAATGTTTGAAACAAGATTATTTGATAAAATGAGTATCAGAAGAGTACATAAGGGGTTTAGAATTACCCCAGAATTGTAAAATGAGTATACTTAAAGTAAAATGAGCTTGCCTATAGCTAAAATGAGTACAAGAAAGTATAATGGGGATGAAAAGAGATTAAATGAGCAAAATGAATATAACAGAAGGGGCAGAAAAGGGCCCATTGACCATAAATAAAGCAAGGCGACTGCATGTGTTTTAGCAAATTACTGTGTTTTGGCATGTTACTACTTCTCATTGACTGAAGCCTTGAATAGCATAACTAGAGTTATTCAAAATATCCCAAAGTGTGTAACAGTGCTTACAGCCTGTGTTCATTACCATGCATTTATTCCGAAGAGTTTATTGTGTGCAAAGTGCAACTATTTTGTGAAGTGTGGTCACATATAGCCATTTCAAAAAGTTTATTGTGCATGGGTGTGTCTATTCACAGAGTGCTGCCATTACAGAGTGTTTCTTGCACTGTACAGAGTATTTGACAAAGTGCAGCCATTTTGGGAGATTTCAGTGTGCTGTGTACTGTTATTCACAAATGCAGTTATTTTGAAGTGTTTCCTCACTCTGAGCTTCCAGTTCATTTGCAAAGTATAATTACTTCAAAACAGTTTATTTGCAAATTGCAATTACTTTGAAATGGTTTATTCGTAAAGTACAGTTGCTTCAAAATGTTTCTTGTCCTCAGCTTCTATTGCCCAGTTTATTCGCACTGTGCAGTTATTCAAAATGTTTCTTAAAATGGTGATAAATTACTTTTACAGTCAAATAATTTCAAAATAAATGGCTCATACAGTAAGATAATTTCAAGACAAGTGAGTTTTACAGTAAATTAAATAATCAAAAAGAAAGGAAAATACAGTGTCGAGAGCACAATAGTGCCAACCAACTCAATAAAACCAAGAAGGCACTGTAGAGGCACCAAAACAGACCACCAAAAAGTCCAATGTCCACAGCAGTCCAGAACTTTAATGAATAGAAACAAGGAAAAGTGAAAATATACTCTAATGTACGACTTAAAAGGTTTAACAGTATCATCGCGTTTTCTTCAGAAATAACCCTGAACATCTGTATTCCCACCTTATACACAAATCTAGCTGACATAAATTAATTCATAATAAGTAATGATTGAATTAGTAATGAAACAATATAGCAATAGCCCACGCCTGGGTGTGGGTAATGCTTGATTTACCCACAGTTGGTGTGGTTTGGTCACGAGGGCGAAGCCTGAGTGGCCAAGCAAAGCCAACCATGGGCAAATCCAGCATTACCCACACCCAGAAGTGGGTTATTATATCTAATGACATTATTTAAGAAAAAAAATAATTACTTTTCTTAAATAATGGCATTGTATAATGCCTCCTTGCTGCCCTTCCGCAGCTGTCTGGTATTCTGTGGCAGTTCTGATGTACTGGGCATGTGTATGCCTACGCAGTACATCAGAGCTGTGGGCAAAAGCAATGGAGAAAGCAAGATCTCCATTGCTTTTTATAAACTGTTTCGCTATGTTAAATGGGTTTAACATAGCAAGACAGTTTTGAAAAAAGCAACGGAGAAAGCAAGATCTCCATTGCTTTTAACAAATTGTGTCGCTATGTTAAATGGGTTTAATGTAGTGAAACAGCTTTTAAAAAAGCAATGGAGAATCTCCGTTGCTTTTTTAAAGTTGTCTCGCTATGTTGAATCCATTTAACATAGCGAGACAGTTTTGAAAAAAGCAACGGAGAAAGCAAGATCTTTGTTGCTTTTTACAAACTGTCTCACTATGTTAAAGGAGTTTGACATAACGAGACAGCTTTAAAACAAGCAACGGAGAATCTCCATTGCTTTTTTAAAGCTGTTTCGCTATGTTAAACTCATTTAACATAGCGAGTCAGTATGAAGCAATGGAGATCTTGCGTTCTCCGTTGCTTAAAAAAAGAGTTATAGTAATGGAAAAAGTTCGGGCGACCGGACCTTTTTTCCATTACTATAACTGATTTACAACGTGCAAGCTGACCAATCAGTGTGCACGTTTGTGAATATTAATGGGAGGGGGTCATTGTAAAATTTGAAATAATTAATGCCTATATATGATTAAAATATAGTAAAACATTTGTAAAAGTGCAAGTGATACAATTAATACAGTTCATTCTCTTAAAATTCATCCCAGACTATAAATGGAGGCTCAAAATTCTATTAAACCTAAAATGAGAGATGTACAAATAATCACAATCTACCCCATTCACAGCTACCCACTAATTCAATGACAATAATACCCTCTAGAGACCAAAACTTAATATTACAAATAAAATGCATACTAAAGATTTTTGGATATCTGTATATTTTTGACTAGTACTGAACAAAATTTGATAGAATTTATATAATATATAGGGCAAACTACAGATTTTTTTAAAGTTTACATATAAATTTGAAAAATCCAAAATTAATTATTGCGATGTTACTCTACAGATCTCAGGGTCAGGGAGACAAAAACCCGATGATAAGCGTTTAAGTTGTATATTAGAGTGTATTTTTGCTTTTCCTTGTTTCTATTCATTAAAGTTCTGGACTGCTGTGGACATTAGACTTTTTGGTAGTCTGTTTTGGTGCCTCTACAGTGCCTTCCTTGGTTTTACAGTACAGTGATTTCAGAGTATTACAGTGCCCAGGAGAATTTTTTTTATAAAGTTCAGTTATACAAAGGCTTATTGCGCTATTGCAAGTACTGGCATACATTTCAAGCACATGTATATGTGTATGCATAATTGTGTGTGTTCCTGCATATTTGCAAAAGTTTTCACTAAGATATGTTAATATAGAAGGTGGATTTTACAAGCCACAACCACTTGTATTTGATCAGAATATTTCAGAGAACTGGAGAATATTTGAGCAAGAGTATGATATATTTATACAAGCAGCTTATTCACCAGGGCATTCATTTTGATAAACCTAACAGAGTCAGAGGCCATTGAAAGGGAGTGTTCCTTTGTATATGCACCAGCGGTGTATGAAGGTTGAAGGAGAAACTCGTTGTACTGTTGCGCAGGCTGAATCAAGGGAAGACCCTGAGTGTTTGAAGCGCAAATTCAGAGAAATATGTAACCCCCAGACTAATGTTACATTAGACAGGCATTTGTTTTACATAAGAGATCAGAAGTAAGGGGAAACCTTTGCAGCTTACATTACTGACCTAAGAAACAAAGCTAAAACATGTAAGTTTGGTGATTTAAAAGATGAGTTAATAAAGGACAGACTCATGTATGGTATTAATAATGTTGCTGTGAGAAAGATTTTGCTTCGTGACAGTGATTTGATGCTGAGCAAAGCCATTGAGATTTGTCAGATCCATGAAGTTACAGAAAGGCACACAAGTATGCTTGCTAGTGATATGAGCATGGTTTCAACAGGATCCAGAGCTAATGTAGACAGCATGTGGCAGGCAAAAGCAGGCCTAAGCACATGGCAGCAGCAGCCCCTGCAGGACTTCCAGGTAAAACCCGTAGTCGTCTAGTAAATTCCAAGACCAGTTCAGTTAAAGACCATGCTCATTGCAGAACCAAGGTTATCCAGTGCAGAACAGAAATGGCTCAGTACAGTATAAGGGTGAATCAGCAAAACCCAAATCAAGCTTTATTGTTAACTGTCGCAATTGTGATGCTGACCATGAGTCCAGAAGAGAAAAGTGCATAGCATTTTGTCAGCAATGCCACAAATGTAAGAAATGAAACTATTTTCAAAGATTTTGTAAATCAAGAAGACCTAACGCAGTTACAAAGGAGGGTCACTCAAAAAAGCAAGTTAACCAAGTAAACCTGCAACAGTCTGCTTTTTATGTAGATGGTGCGTCAGTGATTGGTGAAAAGATTGATGCAGTAGATTTATTGTCAAGAAATGAAGTGTTTTATACTGTTCAGATCAATGATCAATGCATCAAGCTGAAAGTAGACACTGGTTCAAAGTATAATGTTATGTCTGCAGATACTTTTGCAAAGATCAGAGCTGGTGAACAACTAAATATGACTAGTTGTGCAAAACTTGTTGTTTATGGAGGTGAAGAAATTCAAACTGAAGGCTCAGTAGTGCTTTCATGTTATGTAGCCAAGAACTGTTATAGCCTATTGTTCTATGTAGTGTGAAGACCTGTGCAGTTATTAGTGGGTCTCAGGGATAGCTTGAGAATGAATCTGTTTTCTTTTACCTAAGAAGTTCATAAAATAAGCACGTGTTCCAGTTCCAGCTTCACTAACTCTATTTTTTCAGAGTATGCTGTTATTTTCAATGACAAGTTAGGCAAAATCCGGTGGTATATTCTATGAAACTAGACCCAGAGATCAGTCCAGTGGTCAGACCAGCAAGAAGAGTTCTGATAGCTATGCAGCATAAAGTCAAAGCTCAGCTGGATAAAATGGTCCAACAAGGTGTAATTTGTCCTATTACAGAACCTACTGAATTAGTGTCACCCATGGTAGCAGCTCATAAAAAAAAGCTCAATTGAAATCAGAATATGCATTAACCCAAGAGATATGAACAAAGCATTGAAGAGACCACATCATCATATGCGTACAGTTGAAGAAGTTGCAGCCCTGATACTGAATGCCACTGTTTTTTCTGTCTTGGATGCAAAGAGTTCATTTTGCTAAGTGATGATTGATTGCAAATCTTCACTACTGACTAAATTCAGTACTCCATTTATAAGATATAGATTCCTCAGGATGTCATTTGGAATGCATTCTACAAGTGAAGTCTTTCAGCTTGTAATGGAGAAAATTTTTTCAGGTTATCCTTGTGTCATAATAGTAGATGATTTATTGGTCAGAGGCAATGGTGAAGCAAAGCATGACAGAAATCTTTAGAGAGTTCTAGACAGAGCATGTCAATTGAGCTTAAAGCTCAATCCTCTGAAATGCAAATTCAGACTACCAGAAGTTACATATGTAGATCATTTATTTACAAGTATTGGCTTGAGACCAGACCTGTCCAAGCAAGCAGCCATTCTTTAAATGCCAGTACCTGATAATGTGCAAGCTCTACAATGTTTTCTTGGTATGGTCAACTATTTAGGCAAGTTTATACCAGACTACAGTGAATTGACAGCATCCTTGAGAGAGCTCACGTTTAAAAATGTTGCATGATCATGGCAATAACCCACCAGAAAGCATTTGAATGTCTTAAGAAGAAAATTGCTACCCCCACCAACATTAAGGTACTATGATGTTAACAAACCAGTAACTCTTTCCTGTGATGCTTCAAAATTTGGTTTAGGTGCAGTTATTCTTCAAGAAGGCAGGCCAGTAGCCTACACATATAGAACACTTATCCAGACTGAGATGTAATATGCTCAAATTGAGAAGGAGCTTTTGGCAATTGTGTTTGCATGTTCCAAGTTTCATGATTATATCTGTGGTCAAGATATCCAGATTTAAACTGATTATCAACCTTTGGTTACTATTTTAAAGAAGCCTATGCATTCAGGTCCAGTGAGATTACAAAGAACAATCCTTAAATTACAAACAGTATTTCAAAATGGTCTATATGAAAAGCAAACTTCTTTATCTAGCAGCTACCTTATCCAGATCACCCAGAAATATAACGGAACAACTTGATGCAGAGAATTTTGACTCTGATGTCATGAAAGAGCATATTTTTTCTACCATAAGACTTGATTAACTATGAGAACATAAAATGTCTGATCCAGTTTTGCAAAAGCTCAATCACTATATCAGTGTTGGATGGCCATCAAAGCAATGTAGTGTATCACCCGATGTCCAACCTTACTTTCCTTACAGAGATGAGTTGTTGATGGAAGATGACATTATTTTCAGAGGTCCTAAAATTGTTGTTCCTGCTTCCTTACAGCAAAAGTATATCCAGATTTTGCATCGTGGTCACCCAGGTTCTGAATCTACTAAGAGAAGGCCATGAGGACTTGTGTTTTGGACTTCTCTAGTGAAAGACATTGATAGAGTACTTTCTTCCTGTTCAGTATATAATGGTACTAAACCACATTTGCAAAAAGAGCCACTTCAGCTAAGTCAAATCCCTCAACTACCTTGGTCAATAACAGCCACTGACATATTCAAGTGGAACAATCAATAGTACTGGTAGACTGTTATTTGAATTGGTTTGAGATCGATCTGCTGCCTAATCTAACTTCTGTTACAGACATTACTAAGTTGAAATGCCATATCTCAGTCCATAGCAGTCCGCATAAATTAATATCTTACAATGGTACCCAATTTACCAGTCAATTGTTTCAGACATTTGCAAAAGAGTCAGACTTTGTACATGTTACTAGTGGTCTAGAGTATTTGCAATCAAATGGACTTGCTGAACATGCAGTACAGAGTGCAAAGCAATTACTTGAGAAGACAAAGTGTGATAATACCAACATTTTTTTTAATTTACTCAATCTCAGAAACATACCCCGTGACAAGAAACGTCTATCTAGCCAAACCAGAGCAACATTGCCTACCAGTTCTAGTTTATTGAGGCTAAAAGCTAAACACAGAAAATCCATTAGAGCCCAGTTATTTAAAAAGTGTTCTTTTCAAAAGTCCAGCAATGACAAATCGAGCAGATTTCTTTCTACACTGAAAGAAGGAGAGACAGTGAGGATACAAACAGCTAAATGTTTTGACCAGATTGGTCAAGTAACAAGTATATGTGCAGAGTCGAGATTCTATTTTGTTCAATCCAAGGGTGTGGAGTACAGGAGAAACTGCAGACATCTTCCTGTATCAGAACCAATATTGCAGCATTGTTCCTATGATAAAGACTCAACTCTCAGAGCAATCCAGATGATATTCCTGAACCAGAACATGTCTTGACTCCTGATACTATTCAGGCAGATTGTCCCAAGGTTCCTAAGATTGAACAGTGCGCAGAGACAATCCCAGTTGCTAAACCAGATCCCAAATTTTATGTCACACAATATGGTCGCATTTCAAAGCTTAGTGTGAAATACACAGCAACTTGGATGTAGTTGTATATATGTACCTAGCTTTGTATAATTGCATGATGAAAATTATTCCTGTGTAAATTGCATATTTATTAATACCAGTGACAATGCTTGACTTATTTCTCAAAGATGGAGGATGTAGAATAATAGGTGTGCTGTACCTTTAAGAAGCATTAGTTTGTTTGTAAGTTAAAGTTACTTAGCTTTGTTTATCATGCATTTGTATATAATAAAGCTGCATGAACAACAACCCACAATGTTTGCCTGTTTCTTCCTGACCTGGCAAGCGACAAGTCAATTAATTTGTTTTGAAAGAGATTCAGTCTAAGATTGACCTTCAGTTATTCTCCTTTCACAATCGTTTAAAGCTTCTTCAAATATGCTGATTCATGCACTTTGTAGCTTTTTTTTTTTAGAATTTTGTTTTCCAGGTCAAATATCCAAAGACTATCAATGCTTTATTTATAACTGGAGGCCACTTCACACCTTAAGTGGATGCACTTAAATATAGGCTGCAAGGTTAAATGATAGGGTATATTCACAAATATATTTAATAATTTAAAAAGATTTCATGAAACACTGCAGTTTGTTACTGGGAGAAGAGAAAAAATGCAGTTAATGTAGCATTTTTGTAAGCAGAGACTTCCTCAAATGAAGAGTGAATGGACTGAAATACAACTTAAAATGTCTAAAACATATGGCACATTCACCAGTCTTTGCAAGCCTTTCCTGTTTCACTCAGGGGTTTGTGAAACACAGGAGCTAGCTGCAATCCTTTTCCAGTACTTAAAGAGGTTTAAAGGCATGAAAGGCATGCTCTTTGTCTGTGTGCTTCCTTGTTTGAGGACGAAAATTAACCTTTAACATTATGTTTAATGATTTGTCTACGGCAGTGTTGGCCTCGAGGATATCCAGCACATTCAACCCCTCACTACACCTCATACTACAATTTTTTGAAAAAGTGTGTGAATTAGATTTAAGAAACATTCTTAATAATAATAAGGCTAATTATAAATATAATACTACAAAAAGTGAATGGAATATGTTGGAATTAAGTAAATCTAATAACATCAGAATAACAAAGCCGAATAAGGGGGGCAGGCTGCTTATGATGAAAAGCTCTAATTATTTGGAAAGGATGTTTCTGATTTTGCATGAAAACACTTATAGGCAGGTTACTAAGAATGAATTCACTATTGCATATAGCAAGATTAGAGCTCAACTGAATGATATGTTTATTGAACAACAAATAAGTATTGAAGAGTTTAATTATTTGAATATAGTAACCCCCATAGTACTGATCATCTTTGGTGTGCCAAAAATTCATAAAAACCTATGTAATCCCCCATGTGCCCAATAGTAGATGCCCATTATTCTATTACATATGCTTGTGCTAAATTTTTGGATGAGAAGTTAAAAAGGTACTAGGTTCAGCAGGAGCAGCATGTCTGCAAAGACTCTTGGGATTTTTTGAGTAAAAATGACATTCTGGAATATAATGGTGAATACATTTTTATAACAGTGGATGTAAAAGACATACACAGTAATCCCACATGATATAGGGGTCTAATGGCTCAAAGATTGTCTTTTAAAAAAGAGCGTAACACAGGATAAAATTAATTTGTATGAGGAATTATTAGAGATTGGACTAAAAATGAGAAAGGGAGGAGCAGCCTTTATCTATTAAAGAAAAAAGAAACAGTTGGAGCGCTTGTTGAAAGAGAATTCCAGCTAGCAGTATTAACCAATAAAATGCGAGCAAGCATTAACAATCTCAAGTTTAGGTTTTTATGAAAGAGACCCAATTTGATTGAAAATGAAAATAAATGTATGTATTAATGATATTGTTAGCCATGGTTATCATAAGTGTTATTGTTATATCTGTTATTGTTTTTGATGCTACTGAGTATTGCATGCACAGTCCCTTTGCTACTGTGTCTTGATTGCATTTATTAATTCTGCCTTCATGTATTTCTGTGAATTAATCTTGCTGTTTTCCTGGCATATTAGGTAATGGTATTTAAAAAATACTGAAAATAGAGGGCATGAAGCCTTATTATTTAAAATATTTGTGTCCCACTCCCAGTAAAAGGCATGCAAATGAGGTTTGTTTTCCTAGTAAAGATGCCTCATGCAACAAGAGAGTGAAACACTGGGCCTTATCTACTAAAATATATGCTTGAACATACATCTGCAATGAATGTCTATCTTCATACAGAGCAAAAAAATGGATAGTCTGTTCCGTAACAGTGGTAGCCTCTGTGATATATATCCATCTCTCCACAACATTCAGTTTTGATACCTGGACTGAGTATTTCTGATGCCATTTGACTTGCTGATGTTCAATAGGTCCATCTGTATAGGTGCCATCACATGTAAAACCTCAGAGCTAGGTACATAAAACTATACACCATTCTGCTTCTCAGTCATTAAGGTGTCAAGAGGTCAGAAAGGACATGGAAGTAATTAATGGCTTCAGCCCCTTATCTTCTCGGTTATGGTCTTAATTAAAGAAATAATGCAGTGTGGAGATATGAAAAAGATACATACTGCAGGGAAACTGACGCAGTTAGGTCAGGCTTTCAGTATACACATCCATGCTTCTTGATCAAGTCATACTTGGACTGCTGCTGGCTGCCTGCTAAAAAGCAGATAGTTTCTGAAAAAAGCTTTGCTGAAGGACTGCTATAGTGCTCTACACTCTGGAAAAGGAACCATATACTGTGATATTGCATCTTGCCAATTCTGAGACTGGTAAATCCAAAAGCCAGATCTATTCTTAGTGAGACAAAATGGAGTGTTACCAGACAGGGCATTTAACTAGGACTCCCTGCAACTGAACGGACTTTAGCCTACAAGAGGAGCCAGCATCCAAGAGCAAGAAAAGTATCCTCAGGTTTGTGGATCTACCAAAGAGAGAATGGATAGAGAATGCAGGATTATTTCACAGTGCCTATCAAGGGCCAGAGGACTCTTTAACAAGGAAAGACTGCTCATAAAGCACTTGTGGACTCTAAACTCTTGTTTGACTGACCAATGACTACTTTATATTTTGCATGCCTTACCACAATGCCAAGATTTGATGTGGGTAATCTGATGTTTTTCTGACTTTAATACTGTAGTAAGTTCATTTTTGTTAAATGATGCCTGCTTGAAAGTAAGTTAATAATGCATTTTTTAATATGCTAATAAATTCTATTTTCATACAAAATTAAACAGGGTACATGTGAACTGCTTTAATTTTTAGCTTGGTTGTAACCTAGATCAATAAGTCTGGAAAGGGGACAAAGGGGACAAACAAGTGTTGAAACTGCTTATCCCCACTTACAGACAAATGCACTGGTTATATATCAAGTATTACACTCCAGCATAAGAGTTACGACAGGTTCTATATGGGACATTAAACAATAACAATCGACAATTTATTAGTGTGTAAGATGACAAGTTAATTTTAAACAATGGATATAGCATAAATATTCTATGTCAAGAAGCAGAAAACTTAGTTGATTCCATCGTGCATGCCTCTGTGATCGTGTGTACATGCGTCTGGATGACATTGAGCATTTGTGGTATCTGTACATATGGCATCAAATCTCACAACACCCCTGGTAGGTGTGTCATTTCCCTATAATAGTGATGAAATAAAACATAGATGGCAATGGCCACACAATGGAAAAATAAAAATAAAAACAAACCAAGTGTAACATGGTTGAAAACTTTATTGACTGGTGCCAGTCAATAAAGTTTTGTTCCTGTTACACTTGGTTTGTTTTTATTTTCTTATAATATAATGCCTACTATGGCAGACAGTTTTGCTTGCATAACTCATCCTTGTGCTTTATAAGAATATATTGACCTCAACAGGACACAGTATTGACATGAAACTGACAACAGTGACCAATGTGAAAATCACAGAATCTGTGCCATGTAACTTATGTGATACAGAGTGAGACAGATTCTTGAAATAATGTGAAATTTGAATGGGAATAAAATGGTGAGGCATTCATTCATGATTTGTAGTAGGAAATCAAGGAGAAAAAAAAACAATGAAATGTTTCTGGATGCTGAACAATATTTCGCTGGTATCCATTCATCATCATCATCATTATCATCAACGTCATCAATACCGTTTTTCCCATTTTCTACATAGTTCTGGGGTGTCAATATTCATTGATTCATTGTCACTCTCCAACTGTCTGAGTGTTTCAGGTCTTCCCTTCCACAATCCATCTACCTCTTTACTGGTTGCCCTCATTTCCTCGTACCTTCTTCTTGTCTTCCCCAAATCATCCTCACCAGATCCACCTATTTCCTATTCTTCTTGAGGCGCTGCTTGAGGAGCCCCTGAGTAATGCCTTGAACTGTTATGCTTTTTATTCAGTCAACTTCCAGATCTTCAGCCTCATCTCTGTTGACCTTAGAAACTTCTCTGACCACTGCATGCAGCTGATTGTGGCAACCAGTGTTTTATGCTGTCAGCCAATTGTTTCACTGGGGATGACTTCATAATCACTGATTCAAACCCCCTGACCTTTTCTTACTAGGAGGAAGTCTACCTGAGTTGCATGTTGGCCATTCTTGCATGTGATCTTGTGATTACGTCTCTTGCTGAACCATGTGTTTGCCACCATCAAGCCATTTACAAGAGAAGTCTAGAATGGTCTCTCCTTCTTGATTCTTGTTGCCCCACCCATGTGAACCCAAGCAATCCTTATATCCTGTTCTTTCTGTCCCAATAGGTGCATTCAGGTCATCCATTATCAACACTGATTCACTTTGTCCTACTGTATTTAGTAGGTCCTGCAACAGCTGTTTGAGTGATCTCTTTTCCTCACTATCACAACCCTGCTGTGGGGCATAGGTTGAGATGATGAATACTGCCTGTCATTACACTGGAGTCTGACTGCCCTGAGTCTATCATTAATTCTGAAGACATCTCTCACTATCTTTCAAAGTGTCTCCCTCACCACAGTTCCTACACCATTTTTAGTCTGTCCTCCACTACCTGAGTAGTAGACTCTGAATCCCAAGCCAAGTGGCTTTACTGCACTGCCATTCCATCTTGTCTTGTGGATACATAGGATGTCCAGCCTCTTTCTTACCATCATGTCATCCACTTCCAAGCTGTGTCCTGCAGTGAACCTACACTGAGTGTAGCAATTCTTACTTCATGTTTGGCAGGTTGATTTTTTTACGTCCAGCTTTCAATTAACAGAGCTATCCCAGGTAACCCTAGCTGGGTAATTGGACACTGGCCAGTCAGTACCTTACTTATCCTGGGCTGCTTGGCTGTATAGCATGCACACAATAGCCAATAGGGGCATGTACACCCTTTACACCATTAGCATGGGTCCCTAGCATAGGTCAGAGTAGGCCTTGTCCTTAACCCATTTATCATCGGAAAATACCCATGCTCATTTGGTGACATTAGTCAACAAGACCAAATCACCTAGAGCCATATTTTACAATGCTGAGTTGCTAGCCCTGCCATGGAGTGCATTCATGATCTGTTTACTCCTATTTTGAGAATACTCTGCAGTATCCTCCATATCTAGAGGATACTGCACACTACAGTAGATGCCCAAAGCAGTTGATCTATACAACTCTTCCCCCTGTAGGAAACCACCTAAAGTCTATGCTGATGCCCACAACTCTTCTTTTGGGTGAGTTGGAGATGGAAACATTCAATATGTTTTTGGAAGGCGGGAGGATCCCCACAGAGACACATGGAGAACATGCAAACTCAAGATCAGCGCACTATAATAATCCAAACAACGGAGCTGAATCATTTTTAAATCAAACAGTTGTCATTCCTGTATTGTAGGTAATAGTATATGAGAAAACTAACTTTGGGATATGTTTTTTCTGTATTGAAACCATGGTCCAAATGAATATTGTGTTTCCTTCAGTGATGCCACCTTAGGTATCTTCCATGCACTTTAATGGTTGCTTGCGTCCATTATAGTCTGTAGAAGCAGCTCCCATTTTCCTTTGGTTGATGTCACTGACATTCAAGCTTACCTTAACTTTCAGTGACATCAGTGTAGATAAAACAGTTTCACAAATGTTACTACTGCATGAAGAGGAGACTGAAAGTTTTCACTGCTTGGGTGAAAATGTAAGTTGGCAGTTTATGGTGCAAACAGTAAGCACTTCAAGTGTGATAAAACACTTTGAATACACTCACTTACTCACATAGACAGTCAACATTGTGGAGTGATAGTCCAGTGAGTTCCCATATGAAAGACCAATGGATGACATGGGGTGAAGTCGAAGAGAATATGGCACAGGGAGATTTTCTGGAACTTTCTGTACAATGCCTGCAGGAAACAGAGAACAAATAATGTGCCCTTAGTTTAGAAGAAAATTATCTAAGGGAAGAATTGCTTGATTTAATAGAGATGGATAGACATAGTTTGATCAATGAAAGAAATAGACTACAGAAATTCAATAAGACACAAACGTTAGAAGTCTGATAAAACAGATTAATACACTAATCAAGACTATTCATAGAAATGTATGTGCTATAACAGAAGTAAATAGGATATATTACTGTGCGGCTAAATTAATAACATATAAAGTCTTACCACAAAAGCACAAGGGCAGTAAGGGAAAGGAAGGGGAGAAATTAAATGCCATCACAGAAGTAGTAAATAGAGAAAACTATAAAGCAATTAAGACAAGAAGTGTTACTGTTAGTAGAGTACAGAAGAGGGAACATATCAACAAAAATACTCCAAAAGATACACATGATAAAAACAGTTTACTATCATAATCCAATCGAATGCCGGTATCTTCGACTCCCAAGCTCAAAAGTGACAATGTCTAATTCCGACATTGCTGAAAGTACATCTCAAATTCGACCTCCAAACAGGCTTTAACATGGGTCAAGATAGGGGCGAGATTTGTACTTCAACAATGTCAGGTTCGACATTGTCACCATTTGACCCCCTGCCATTCGCTGCAGTGGTGTCGACAAGATGCACGTCGGAATTATGATAGTAAACTGATAAAAACAATGTGCAATATCAGAAAAGATCAGGATCTATCGTACACTATTGCAAATAATAAACAAAAGATATCAGCACAGGCAGAAAAACTTAGAAGATATGCAGATAAATATAAAGGAAAAGTACAAAATAAGCAATTTATTGATGACCCAAAAAGTTTAATAGAGAAATGGAAGCAAGGCAAAAGGAATAGAAACACCACAAAAAAGAAGAAAAAGACTGTGGAACATAACAAAGATGCTGAATGGATACAAGTAAAAGGTTCAAATGTAGAGGATATGAAATGAAAAGAAGTAATGGCCAAAAAAATTGAAACACAATTAAGAAAAGCTCCTAATTGGAAAATCTCCCACTGAGATGCCGTACCTAACTTTTGGCTAAGTATTTCATCTTTACATGAAGATTTAGCCATGAGTAATAACTATTTATATGTGCACCCCAAACAGATGCCAACCGCTTTGCAGCTAAGCCATGATAAAGGACAGATTATTATCCCAGGGATAAAAATTCAGAGGGGGATATTCCAGGGGGTCCACGACTAATGCTTGAGCAACCATTTCACCGAATGTGAAACGGCAGGGCATACTTACGTGAAAGTGCTTTTCACCGAAGAAGCACTTTCGCATAAGTATGCCTGTTGCGGAGATCGCACTACAATGGGGACAAGGGAAAAATTCCCTTTTCCCCCACTGTAGTGCAAACTTGGAGTGAGAATATAAAAGTAGGGGGTGTGGGGGTGCAGGGGGGCTTGCCCCCTGCAAAAATATAAATGTAATGTTTTTTTTTTTTTGAACACACTTTAACGAAAGCACTTTTTCGGTGAAAGTGCTTTTGTTAAAGTGTGTTCAGTGATAGTTGATTCGGACTGTTGAATTTTCATTCTACAGTCCTAGATCCATTCCAGGGTGACTCTTTGCCATGGTTTCTCTTTTGTATTGCCCTTAACCCATTAAGCTGTCTACTTAATAGATTAGATCATGGCTACAATTTGGCTCCCAGAAAACAGCAAAATGTAAATACTTCTCATCTTCGTTTTATGGATGATTTAAAACTGTAGCTCATCAGATGAGGAACTGAAAGCACAGCTGCAAGTGGTCAAAACTTTCTCAGATGACATAAGAATGTCATTTGGTCTTGATAAATATGCAAAAGCAACCATTAAAGCAGGAAAGCTGTAGCACCAAGAGGATATCAGTGTGGGACTGGAATGTGATATAAAAGAACTTGAGCAAGAGGGAGTATATAAATATTTTGGAATTGATGAAGGATTGGCAATAAAACATCAATAAATGCGAACAAACCTTAGTAAGGAATATGTTAGAAGACTAAAATTAGTACTAAAAATGGCTCTGACATCTTAAAATAAAGTCCAAGCTTATATACCAATTTGGTCTTCCTGTTCTAACTTACAGTTTTGGGGTGACTGACTGGCCCCAAAAGGTATTGGATCAGTTGGACAGGAAAGCAAGAAAAATGCTTCTTGCTTATCAAATGATTTATAAAAAAATAAGTGTTTACCAAGATTATATATTGCCTGTTCTGAAGGAGGTAAGGCTATCATTGGAATTTATTACATTTATAGATCTGCAATTGTACATCTGCATACAGATTTGCTGACCTCACAAGGTCTAAACATAGAGATAGCTTTAAAACATGAGGAAAAAAGTCTAAGATGTCTTCCCAGCTTAATTTAGCAGAAGTATGTCTGTGTTAAGTGGGAATGAAAATCAAACCAGAAGTAGATAAAAATCAGGCAGCAACTGAATGTGCCAACCCCCCCCCCCCCAAAGAATATAAGGTGATGGGTCAGATGAGAACAGAAGAAATGTGGAAAATACATAAATATAGTTGCAAGTACAGAAAACTCCTGGAACAACCTCATGTCAATCAGGATTTAATGCAGGAATTGTTAAGGAGAGGTGAATTTAAACCAAAAGATGAAAGGTTAATATTGGCAGCCCAAGACAGTGGACTGCATACATGTTAATTTACAAAGTCCATTGAACATGTCAGAGAAACTGCCAATTGCTGGTTTTGAAAAGCAGAATTGGGAACAGTTGCACATCTTGTTGCTGGGTGTGATAGCCTAATGTCAGAAGGCCTCTACACTGAAAGGCATAATAATGTAGCAAGACTGTTGCGTTGAGGACTGTGCAAACATTATAATATTGAAGTAGCTGAGAAGCATTGCAAAAATGGGCCACAAAGCATTATAGAAAATTATGAAATTTATATCACACGGGAAATACCATTATCAACAGTTCAAAAAAATAGATGGGAGAAAAACAGATATAGTAGTTGAGGAGAAGAAAACAAAAGTACCATTGATCATTGAAATTGCTACACCCAGTGACTGCAGTGTCTTACGTACAGAGATACACAACTAAAACACTAGGATTTGCAGTCAGAAATGAGGGCAATCTGGAAGAAGGACACCCAGATAGTTCCAATAGTAATAGGAGCAATGGGTCTCATAAAAAAGAATTTACAGTCATATTTAGAAATGTTACTGATACCGGTAACTCTGTATAATTTGCAGAAGGACTCTTTGAACTAGGCATGGGGTCCATTCCTGGCATGATATTAGAAACCCGAAAGTCTTGGAGAAATTAAAAAAGACAGTTATAAAGCATTTCAGTGTATCTAATAAATGGAAAAAAGCAGTCAAATCATGGGAATGCCTGAGTATTCCTTCACATAAATCCTCAGTACAACAATAAAGTGCAACAATACTCTACATTGATCAACTATATTACAGTGATCATGAAACAGTGGCAAACCACTTTGTAGCTAATCTAGGTCTGGACTTTTTTAACATCCGCCTTTCATTGTTCTTGAAGAATTTGGTTATGTTATTATAGACGTTGAGGAGCCTTTGAGTGGGCTGTTTTAGACTAGATGGGGTCTTCGAAATCAGAGCATCTTGATCAAACATACATAGAGATACAGAGAAAAAGAAGGCTGCATATAGAAGGAGTCATGGCTAACATCTTAATGTACAGCCAAACATTGTGAGATGGCAATGCTGCTAACTGATCCAGTGTGCTAATAATCAGTCACTTTCACACAGATCCTGCATAGACCACCAAAGATAACAACTTATTCTGTACAAAGTTATGTTTGACTGTGACAGAAAGTGAATGAAATTATGGCAACTTGTTACTATTAAAGACAGTGCAACCCCCCCTCACACACACACACACACACACACACACACACACATACAAGCATAAGACACATCAGTGACTATTTTACTCAACTTTCAGCAAACACAATACGACATGTGACACTGCTCCTTCCATGTCAGATCAATGACTATTTAACAGTGAACAAATATCAGTAGGGATAAGTTACTTTAATCCACAGAATGCTTCTGTACCCAGCAGTTACAAGCACATTACAAACTACTTGTACCTCATATGTCTGACTGTCATGAAAATGGCCACAGTGAAATATTCCAACAATCAGTATACAAATGCATACCAGCTGTGCAAGGCCAGATTAATAACTTATTAACTTTATCATTATATCAAGTAGAGTCAGTTGTTGTAACCCAGAGACCATCTACTTACTCAACAACTGCTTGATATCTGACTATAGAAAAAATAAATGTGACCATAGTAATATAATTTGTTTGTTTTACATACACACTAGTATTCCAACTCACTTAACACAAATGCAGACTAGTCCTACAAATCCAAACTAATGACAGTTTAAACTAAGCGAATAACAAAAGGGTTAGTTTGTTTTAATCCACAAATAGTCCCCTGAAAGCAGTTATAGCCACGTTTTTGATTGTGTACACCTCAATGTCTAACTGCTATGAAAATAATGACCATAATAATGTATTGCAAATATGTTTCACACAAGCAACAGCTACACTAAAATATTTCAACTTACTCCCCACAAGTACATATTTGGGTTGCAATACCAACACAAACTGTTAACAGCATCAGGCTCAGCCATTTTCATCCCAATATAGCACCCCATGTTTTCCTTTCAGAAATTATAGATACTCTATTGACTGTGTACCTTTCTGATGTCAGATTATAATAAAAATAATGCTGCCAATAATTTATTTATATACTGTTTCATTCAGAGTAGCCAGTCACAGGAAAGTATTCACTTTCTTTTCAAGTTAGTACTGCAAAACAATATCTACTCCTCTTTTATCCAAGACTTGGAGAGGAACTGAGAGGAACTATTTTTTTTTCAAAAATAAAAAAGGAAAGAGAATTAAATTATTTTAATTATTTCACTTATGCTTAAATATTTGGGTTGAATTTAGTGACCTATGTGGTAACACTACTTTATACTTTTGTGCTCTTGTCTATCTGTTTGCATTTTTAAGTTAGTTTGGGGACCTTAGCCTTGTATTTTTATTAGCAGTTGTGGGAAGACTGTGTCTCTGTGTTACTCTGCACTTAAGAGTAGAATTACTTGTAAAAGATAGCCATTTGTATTTTAAATCCTGCTGGCCCATAGTCTTGTAGATTAATTCACAGTTTTGGCAGAGATGTGTGCTCCTGTGAGATTTTGAGCCTTAATAATTTATTAATGTATATTTCCATAAACAGTGTTACTAGTACATTTCTGCATAATCTGGTGCCTTACACTGTAGCAAATGGTCAATAGTGAGAGAATTGTCTCTGCTCCAGATTGTGCTTAATTGCTTTTATATTTTTGTTATCTTTTACCTGCTTAAAGTTGCATTCTGTGTCTGCTCATATCCCACTAGCACAGTAAACTAAAGTTTCTGAAAGAGTTTCACTACTGTCTTTATTTGATTGTATGCCTCTCTAGCTCCAATGCTCCCAACCTTTTGCTGTTGTTATTTTATAAGAAGGCTGTGTCCCTGGCCTCCACCTCTTATGGTAATCTGATCTCCAAAGTCCCTCCCTCCCCTCTTTCATTACTATTCTATGTTGTATAAGCTATTTATGTTCTCTTCCCACTCATTGTTTTCCATGGATCCATGATACTGAGTGCTTAGCCGGCAAACCAGAATTGCTCTTGAGTAAACATCCTTTATTACATATTATCTCCTGCTCATTTTCCAGGAGTTCAGGAAAGCCTGGAGTCCTAGCTTGCATTTCAGAAGTGATTGACTTGTATCCAGTGCCATCCAGGCAAAGTTAAGTAACGTTGATTGCTAAATCACACAAATTATTTTGAGTAATCACTACTGTTTCCTGTTTTTATGTAAGCATGTTACATATTTTTTGTAAAACAATAGCTCTTCCTCTTGCTGTCAGCAATGTATTTTCAGCTAGTTAAGTGGTTTGTGGTAGCATCACACTTGTGGGAGTCTCTGTGTTTTTACATTAGGAGAACTGGGTTTACTCATCATGTGACAGGAGGTGTTTGGTACATGAGTTGGGAAATACACAAAGGAGTCCATAGTGTAGTCATTTTATTGGCCATAGGACTCATTAGCTAGTTTTCTGTTTTTTTTCTGTGTTGCTATAAATGTTGCTTAGCAGTGCCCTTTTCAGTACAAACACCTAGAAAGAACCATTCAGAAAACTGTACCCTGTAAAGCAAAACTATAGCACAAATACCTTGTACTCTGACAAGCTTAAAGCAGCAACGTGACTCCCAACTAGCTGCTCTAAGCTTTTACATCACAAGCTTGGAGCAACAAGTTGAGAGTCAAGTGGCAAAACCAACTGATTTAGTTGAATTCAGTAGTGTGTAAACATTAAAGTTAGTAGAATTTAGTACCATTTAGCATAAGCTGTTCCAATAAATCCCCCTTAATAGCCTTCTAATGCCCTTGCAGCTCACAAATCAAAGTACTGGACAGTATGACTATGCAATTTCCTAACATCTCTGCAGCCAGCTTGTTGGATATGTGCATCTTGAGACAATGTAGCAATTGCCTCACATTTACTGACAGCCACTTAATCCTCAGTGAAGCAGACACAGCATGCAACAGGTGTACTTGCACAATGAAACTAGAGGCTAAACTCTTGTATACAAGTACACATCAGGTTGTCATTCAAGTGCACATCAGGTTGTTGAAACCACACACACAACACCCATCTCATATGGTAAGCAACACACATAGACCAATGTATGCTGAGGCACTTAAAATAATCTACCTAAACAACAAAGATCACTTAGACCACCCATTGTCAAAGCTATTCCTCAGCAAGCCCAAAGGCACTCAGAAAACAACAAGAACTAACACCACACATACTGTTACTCTCAATGAAGCCACGAATACTAATCCCCTAAGGCAAGCAAACACACATCCGAGGACTCTCATCACAGGGGACTCCATTGTAAGATATACTGATGTACCTCTAGTCACACTGAACAAGAAGAAGATAATGCATTCAAGTCATTATGCCATACGTACCAGTATGATTCCATCACAGAACGTGTAGGTGTAAGTGACCTGAGATGTACCTCCTTGGACTGTATGAAGAGAGATATGATGGAGCTTTTAAACTATGTGTTTCAAGCTGGTACAAGCCTTGCACTGAGAAGCGTATTACAATGACTGAGGATGATGCCACAATATGAACAAAAAATGATTTATGTCTTTCTGGTGTCACTCTAAGGAGATCCAATATTTGTCAGCTTGGGATGACATGAGTAACAGACACCATTGCTTTGCCAAGGATGATCTGCATCTGTCCCCTGAAGGCCTTCGAATACAAGCTAAACTTTGTCCACTCCTTTAGTGCCTTGTTTAGACAATACTAAAATGACAAACCTACTGACATAGCAAAATCAACTCAAGTGAACTTCAAGATGTTACTGCTCAATGTCAGTTGTCTGAACAAAAAACAACACTTTCTCCAAGCCCTCTTCACACTCAAGAATATAGACACCCATGCACTTATTAGGACATGGTTTAAAACAGCAGATATTATCTGTCAGTGCAAGATTTCAATGCCTGCCACACGTTTAGACCAGTTGCTGCACAGACAAGGGCTGAAAGTGGAGGTGTCTCAATATACATCAACAACAAGCATACCTCCAGGGTGGTCAAACACTATGACTCACTGTAGTTCCTCCACATGCAGATCATAACAGACAAAATCCTGTACCATATCCTAGCCAGCTATAGACCACCTTCCATGTCCCAAGAAGCTCACAATGCATACTTGAACCTACTAGAGACACTTACTATCCATCCTAACACCATAATTATGGAAGTCTTTAATTACCCCTCTATAGACAAAAAATCCTACACAGCATCAAATCTACAGGCACAGAGATTCCTGGACTTTGTAAATATAAAGATCCTTAACCAAATAGTAAATATGTTCACTACAGGCTCCAACATACTGGACCTCTTGCTTACAAATATGGGAAAACTCTGCACCCCCACCAATGTCTCATTTTCCCTGGAAAGGTCCAACCATAAAGTTGCCTTCTTCAAAATCAAAATCAGCTCTGTAATCCCATTAAAACCAGTAACAGTTAGGAACTATTTCAAGGCAAATTACCATTTATTAAGTGATGGATTGTCAAAATTCAATGCCACTGCAAACCCAGAGGACACCGCAGGCTATGCTGAATTGCTTTCAGGAACTCTGTAAAACAATGTCAATGCTTGTATCGAGGCTGCTGTATCTACCAGAAGTAAGTCCAAGCCCAGGACAAGCCCTAGAAACAAACCACCCTGGTGGTATCCCAAATTAAACAGGATATACAACAAAGGATAAAACAAATATGGCAAAAACCATGAAGGGCAATTCCCATAAAGATAGATTTCATCAAAATAAATAGGCAAGTAAGAGGGCTAATTAGGTCAAGCAAGCCAACTCTGAGGTTAAGATAGCCTCCCATGTGAAAGATAACCGTAATGCCTTCTACAACTATGTCAGAAACCTCAAGAGCAGAACACAGCAATGTGCTGAACTGGTGGTTACTGGTGCCACATTCACTGAGCCTGGTGACATAATAAACATCTTAGCAGACAAATTCAGTTCCAACTTTACCTCCCTCTCACCCCCAACCATTCCTTGAAAAATACTTTCAAACATAACCTCTGCAACGATAACTAGGGATCATGTACTGGCTGCATTCACTAAACCCAAGAACATGGCATCAATGGGCCCTGTAACATCCCAGGATGCCTCATAAACAGTTTAAAATATGACTTATCAGGACTCCTGGAGTCTTTAATTGACTATAGTCTTAAAACAGCTTTGTGTCACATGATTATAAGACTGTAACAGTCATTCCCCTTCATAAGGGAGGACCTTCAACAGATCCTGGAAACTACAGGCCCACTAGTCTTACTAGTCTTATTTGCAAAGCCATTGAAAGAATTATCATGGAAATTCTCAACAAAGACATAGGAGACCTCCAGACACTGGATCCATCCCAGCATGGCTTTGTCAAAGGAAGGTCATGCTTAGTAAAGCTGGTGGACTTCTTTGAAAAGTTCACTAAGGCAATAGATGAGGGGTAAACTCTACATACTACCTACCTAAAACTGGCTAAAGCATTTGACACAGTACCCCACTAGGGCATTGCCAAATAAACCTATGGAGCTATGTATCACCTCTTTAAAACATGCTGCATAACTAGCTGGCTCAGTGATAGGACCCAGGAAGTTAGAATTGGTGAGGCCACCTCAACATAAACGTCAGTCACTGGTGGATTCCCTAGGGGTCTGTGCAAGGCCTACTTGTCTTTGGCATCTACTTCTTGGATGTCATAGCGAATGTCAAAGGTCATTGGCTGACCAATTTTGCAGATGACTGCAAACTGGGAGCAGTCATTGAATTCCCCCAAGATAAGAACACTCTTCAGGAGAATCTAATAAAGACAAATGATTGGTGCCAAAGCTATGGCTTAAAACTCAATACCAAGAAGTGCATTACAGTAGCTTTTAGGAAGTCTACCACCAAGGGTAACTATGTCATCAATAAAACACCCTTAAAACTTGACTCACTAGTCAGGGATCTGGGAACTCGTGTAGATAGTAACCTAGCCTTCGGCCAATGTGTCCAAAGGTAGTAGGAACATATTTCTATGTTGCTCAACTTATAAGCAAGGGCATGGCATCTTGGTCCTGAGAGGTCATCATACCACTGTGCTTGGCCCTCATCAGACCCACCATAATGTCCCCTTTAGTATATACCTAACCAGATACATACAGCAATTGGAATGTCTACAAAGGTTCCTTACAAAAAGAATACACGGAGTAAATACAATGTCAGCCTGAGCTCCACTCCAACCACAGATTTAACTCACAGATACTCATGATTACGCTGACTGCAAGCACCACAGCCATCACATTTACTTTCTTTAAAGTCACACATTACCCCTCTGCACTAAGGAGGAAATTCAACAGACATTAATAACTTTATACCTATAGCAATCTTATCTCCCCTTACCAAAATACTTGAAAAATGTATTCAAAAACAATTGCTAGACTATCTCTTGCAGGAAGAACTCTGATCCCTACACAACTGCACTCTTGTGGGAGGAGAGGCTGGACTCTGCCCTTCTAGCTGAGAATTTCTGGTTAAAGGCTTATAGGAGGAGCTCAGAGTGGTGAGATGCTTTCTTTTGCTGAATTATTGAAGGAGAGAGAGCGCAAATGTGCTGTCTCTGATTTATGGACTATGGACATCAATGATTCATGTTCAGAAGGTTTTGCACACTTAGAACGATTAATGTCCAAGGAAACGACTGTTTTTTATGATTCAAAGTTGCTTGAGAAATATGTAACACTTAACATCACCTCTAGAGGGTTGCGCATAGATAAATTGCCAGCTGGTGGTTTTAGAGATGATGAGAGTGACTTGTTAACTGAGTGGAGGCAAGCAGCACAGGACTGCTGTTTAAATTGGTTAAAAATACTCATCAAAAGAAATCAGAGGACTATAGAGAGTTTACATAAAAAAATAAATGATTTGCAGCATGATCTCACCAATAGGGCTTCTACTGCTGTCTTTCAGTTAAATTTTAAGAACATCAACGATAAACTGAAAAAAGTACAGAGTGATGTCATGGCG
Organism: Protopterus annectens; assembly: GCF_019279795.1. NCBI lineage: Eukaryota > Metazoa > Chordata > Ceratodontiformes > Protopteridae > Protopterus > Protopterus annectens. The sequence goes on along the minus strand of NC_056746.1, from coordinate 1,454,552,684 downwards.
AGGAAAAAATCTAAGTTAAATAGAGACATCCAGGATTATGATAAGAATGAAATCTATAATTGGCCCCATAGGGGGCGCCGTTTTCGTCAAAACGCTAAAAGACATGCAACCGGAAGTGAGGATGTGTCTTCATGCTCTTCACTTGAGACTGGAGGGAGTCACAAAAGCATTTCTTTTGAAAATATTGCCACTGAAGGTCCAGATGGAAATACGGAGAACCGAAGAGGTGAGCAGAGCCATCGGAAAAATGTTCCTAGTGTGCAAACGAGGTCTGCAAAGAATCAGGGTAAGACAAGTCATGCATCAGCTTTAAGTCATTTAAAAAACTAAAATCAGACTGTCAGGGCGTTGTGAAAGACAAGACGCCACCAGATGATGAGTTTTGTGTTTCTTTTAGCGTTGATTGTGGAGCAGTTTTGGAAAAACATGATGGAACTGTTCTTCTTGAAAATAATACTGTTTGTTCATTTAATCATGTGAAGCACAGTATTGATGTTGATTTAGGAATGGGGACTGTTACAAAAAGTTTTTTTAATGATGTTAATGATGTTAATTCCATGCACAACAGTAATGTCAGTCTTGGTTGTTCTGAAAATGCTACTGGCATTGTTTTTGAATATATTCCAAATATTGTCCTCGCTTTGGAACCTGACAGTGCAGTTTATATGAGCAATGATAATGATGCCATGTTAATGTTTGATGTTAACACAGGTTCTGAACTTTGTTTGGAGCATGTTATTGGGAATGTTGGTGAAGACACTCAAAATATTGAAAGTTTTGTTAACACTGATGGTTTTCTAGGGGACATGGGTTTGAATGTGCTCAACCTCTCCAATTTATCTATATCTGATAACATGCTGAAGGTTTTGTCAAAGGGTACAAAGTTTATACCCACCAGGTTACCCTCATTGGCAGACTTAATGATGGATGTTAAAAGTTTTGTTCACAAACTAAATTTAAGGGTCCATTTTTCTGAGCAAGAAAAATGTCTTGTCAGTGAAAGTCAAACATCGTTAGATGATGTTTTGCTGAATTTGAGTATATATGACTATGATGGATTAATATCAGATGTAGATGAAGGTCCTTATGCTACTGGATCATCTACAGAAGATCATAGTAATATTGAGAAAATTTATGGGGAAGGTTATGGGCATATTGATGTGCCCTGTTTTCCAGGTGATAGCAACTTTATCCCTCCTAAGAAATCACAGGCTATAAATGCTTTTGAGCATGTTTTGTTTTCCAAACTTGAGCAGGCATACAAGATTTTCTGTATGAAGGATAAGGCTTTTAATTTGAGTAAAGATGAGTGGTTGGCCCTGAAATTGTTAAGAACCAAACTGGATAAAGTCACCATTAGACCAGCTGATAAAGAGGGTAATTGGGTTGTGATGGACACAGAAAAATATGAGAATATTGTGAGTGGTTTGTTAGTGGAAGATACCTATGTGAAACTGAATAATAGCCCCTTGCAATTATTTTCTGAAGAATTAAATGAATTATTGGAAAGAGGAGAAAGGCTGGGCTTCTTTACTGGAAAGGATGTGAAAAAACTATCAGTGAGGGAACCCCGCCATCCATATATCTATATTATTCCAAAGATTCACAAAAGTGTCGTTGATCCACCAGGTAGACCCATCATCTCAGGCATTGGCTCCTATGTGGAAAGGGTTAATGTATTTCTGGATTCCCATTTTAAAAAATTTCTTCCAAAAGTTTGTTCCCATGTGAGGAACACTCAAGATGTGTGTTCAGCCCTGAGAGGGTTAGAATGGAAGGAAGATTATTATTGGGTAACAATTGATGTTACATCATTATATACTAATATCAATACTAGATGGGGTCTAGAGGCTATGCAGAAGATGATGGGAGAAGGGCCACGAACTGTGTTTTTGCTAAGTTTGTTAGAGTTTAGTTTGACGCATAATTATTTTATGTGGAAGAAAGATTTCTTTTTGCAGGTAAAAGGAACTGCAATGGGTGCAGCTTTTGCACCCACTTATGCAGTGATATATATGGGAGAGTTTGAGAAAGAATTCATGTTTCAAACTTCTTTCTTTGTGAATAATGTTATGTTTTACAAACGTTATATTGATGATTTAATTTTTATATGTAGGGGTGAGGTGTCTTTGTTTACACAGTTCATGGAGGATTTAAATCAAAATCATCATGGATTAAAATTTGTTTCACATAGGTCATCATCCAATATTACCTTCTTGGCTGTGGAATTTTATGTAGGGGCAGATGGTTTGGTTCAATACAAACCATTCAGGAAGCCAACAGCGGTTAACAATTTTTTGCACGCAAGCAGCATGCATCCTCCTCATTTAATTAGAGCTTTACCTGAAGGGGAAGTTAAAAGGATTTTGAGAAATACCTCAGATAAAAGTTTGTGGGAAAAGGTCTGTGATGAAACTATGGATAGACTTTTGTCCAGAGGATATGAACGCAGTCAACTGTTAGATATAAAACAGAGACTGTGCAGGACCAACATGATTAGGAGGAATAGATACCAGGGTAGTAATCAATCTGTGAGTACATCTACTATGGACAGGATATTTTTTATATCTAGGTATTCTACTTTTTCTGATACTTTGGAAAAGATTATCAGAGGATTATGGCATGTTGTGTGTAAAGACTCTGTGATTGGTTCTCTTTTTCCTAAGCATATTACCTCTTCCTACAAAAGGTATTCAAACCTAAAAGAAATATTAAATAGGAAATTGGAACCTTCAGCCATTACCAATGTTGGGATGTATTGTTGTGGCCACTGCTCAGTTTGTGATAAAATCAAGAATATGCATGGAGTAAAAATAAATGGAAGGAAATATTTGGCATTTGAAAGGTTTGACTGTTTGTCATCTGGTGTAGTATATATTTTGGGGTGTGATTGTAGCACGCCTGTTTGGTATATTGGTCAAACAAGTAGGAAGGTTAAGGTGCATATCTTGGAGCACTTGAGTGATATTAGGAGGGGTAATATGGAGAGCCCAGTAGCTACTCATTTTGTTAACATGCATAATGGTAATAGTGAGGGTTTTGTATTTAGTGTACTTGCCAGACCCCATTTTTATACAAGCAATTTCAAAACTGCACTGAATAGGTTAGAGCAGAGGATGATTTTGGGGTATCATACATTATTTCCCGTTGGGATAAATTTGGATAGTGGGTGAAATTTGTTAGTGAAATTCATTAGGGTTTTGTAACTTTTTGTAACTTTTTGAAGTTTTTGAGTGACAGTAGGAGGGGTTATATGATGAGTCTAGTAGTTACTCACTTTGTCAATATGTTTAATGGCAATAGTGAGTGTTTTTGTGTTTTGCACTTAGTGTATTTGTCAGACCCCACTTTCACATAAGCAATTTCAAAGCTTCACTGAATAGGTTAGAGCAAAGGATGATTTTAGAGTATTATATATTATCTCTTGTTGGGATGAATTTGGATAGTGGGTGCAATTTATTAGTGTCGTGCAATTCACTAGTGTTTTGCAAATTTTGAATCTCATTGCAATTTGAATGTATTTCAATCAAATTATATTTTTTGAGTGTGCATATTAGTATTAATGTTATATGTAAAAATTGTGAAAATTAAAATGACATGAATCATTTATATTATGTTATATTATGTTATATTACATTGTGTAATATTAGGAATCATATTTAGTATTCACTATTTTGATAAAGAAAAGTATTTAAAAGTTTGCATATGTTATAGCGTTGATAGGGTTAAAATATCTGATGAATTGATTGACTAATTATTTAATTGATGAATTATTTAATTGATGAATATATAAAAGAGAATGTATTTGTCTGTAAATTTGTTCCATTGAAGGCGAACTGCCGAGGTACCAGGACAGATGGATTAAAGTTGCTTCTCTTTGCCTCATGCTCTGACTGCTTCATTTTGGTGTATTTCTGAAGATTTGATGTTTGGTTTGCTGTGTTTTTGTTATAAAGGCTTATAGTGCCTGCATATTTAAACTGCTTCTTACTGAAATTGGTACACCTTGTTTGCTGTAGCATAGACTAGATCCAGGCCTGCTGAATATAGCTTTGATTGTATAACTTGAGCACTAATCCAGGCATTCTTTAAAGTATTCAATTGTATTTATTACTGCTTGGTAGTAACTTGATTAAAGTGTAGCTATCATTCTAAGTCTTTTGGATTAAGCACTTGGGCTTCAGACCAGTTGTTTTACATTAGGAAGGTTTGTGACCTGCACTGTGGTGGCAGGACAGGTAGCTTACATCCTTCTAAGTTGGGAACTGCTGATTGAGGGCTCAGTGTCTGTTATTCTAAAAGTGTATTAATTCTGGTTTAAGCACTTGGGCTTCAGGCCAGTTCTTTTACATTAAGAAGGTTTGTGGTCTGCACTGTAGTGGCAGAACAGGTAGCTTACATCCTTCTAAGTTGGGAACTGCTGATTGAGGGCTCAGTGTCTGTTATTCTAAAAGTGTATTAATTCTGGTTTAAGCACTTGGGCTTCAGGCCAGTTATTTTACATTAAAAGGGTTCGTGGTCTGCACTCTTGTGGGAGGAGAGGCTGGACTCTACCCTTCTGAACTGGGAATTTCTGGTTAAAAGCTTATAGTGCCTGCATATTTGAACTGTTTCTTACTGAAATTGGTACACCTTGTTTGCTGTAGCATAGACTAGATCTAGGCCTGTTGAATCTAGCTTTATTTGTATGCTTGTTGTTTGTTTGCTTGTTATTTCCCTGAAATGCCAATTCCACCTAAAACGTGGCTTTTCAGCACTTCTGTGGATCCCTAGTGATATCTGCATTGCTTACTGTACTTATTTCCTTGTTTCACTTGAAAGAAAGTTACTGTTTGTCATTTTTGCATTTAAGTTACCTGTAACACATTGCATTTAAGTTACCTGGCACTTGCTTACTAAAGCAATTATATAAGTCAGCACTAAAATATTAAAAGCACTACACCCTCACAAACTTCCCTTGAGTACCTCGTTCCCCATTGGCCCTTTTTTTAATTATAAAGGAATTCCCAATACTATTCTAGCATGTCCAAAGGTCAGTTGTCAATCTCCTCTCCGGTCCAGCTGGTGAATCTGGGAATCTTGAGGCAATGTTACAACTGCCTTATGCACACAGACAACCCTCTCCTCTTCCCAACAAATTCCAACACATGTGAGAGATGCAACCATATAGCCATACTGGAGGCTAAGCTCTCTCAACTCAGTACTGGTGAAACCAGTCAGGAGGAGAAGGAAACCACACTCACTACAATTCCAGTCTCACATAGACCTACCACGACAGCAAACCAAACACATAAACACATAAAAACATACTCGGAGGCTCTAAATAAAAATCTGCCTAAGCAGCAGAGACCTCCAAAGCAGACACCCAAGCAACCGCTACCCCAAAACAAAACACGTGCAAAACATAGCTCACCAAGCCAGTGTGCTGAACAGTCACAGCCCTTAAGGCTAAACAACACACCTGATACACTTGTAATAGGTGACTCTATCATCAGGCACACTGACGTCCTGCTCACCAGGCTGAACAAGGGAAGGTCACGGTGAGCTGCCTGTCGGGTGCTAGGATCCGCCACATAACACAAGCACTCAGGTCACTCCAAGGCAAGTACAAATATGACTCAGTCATTGTCCATACTGGTGTGAATGACCTGAGATGTACCTCTCTGGACTACATGAAAAGAGACATAGAGGAGCTCTCTGAGCATGTAGCCCAGGCTGGTATGACCCTGACCTTGAGTAGCATCTTACCCTCACCAAGAATGATGCCACAATATGAAGACAAGATGATCAATTTCAACAATTGGCTTAAGTATTGGTGTCATTTAAAGGGGATCCAATGCCTGTCAGCCTGGGATGACATGCTCGACAAGCCACGATGCTTCGCTAGGGACGGCTTGCACCTGTCACCCCTGGGCTTTCGGATATTGGCAAAGGCTCTTGCTACCCCCATACTGCCTTTTCTAGGCAAGGCTCAAAAGACAAACCCACCTCCATAGGTATCACAAGGGATAAGAAACTAAGAGTAATGCTACTCAATGCCAGAAGTCTAAACCTCAAGATGCACACACTCAAAACTCTCCTTAGCATGGAGAACATTGATGTCTGTGAAATAACAGAAACCTGGTTCAAGGCTCCCAAGAGCACCCCAGCACTACCAGGTTATACATCATACCATGCTTTTCCGCCCCAAAACTTGGGCCGAACCACAAAAGGAGGGGGAATATCAATATTCGTCAAAGATACCCACACCTCCAGGTTGGTGGCACAGCACGAAGCATCAGAGACTATCCATGTGCAACTAACAGTGGGTAAAACTGCCTTCCAGTTTATAGCCTGCTACAGACCACCCTCCCAAACCCAGGAACCCCACTCGGCTTTCCTGAGAACACTGGAAAATATGAAGGTCTCTCCAAACACCATTATATTGGGCGACTTCAACTACCCAAACATAAACTGGGAACATTACTCTAGCTCCAACACCCTAGTCCAAAGGTTCCTAGAATTTATAAACTCAAATGCTATGGAACAACTTGTTACCACTCCCACAAGAGGGGAAAACATACTGGACCTGATCATCACCAACATGGGGACTCTATGCTCCAGACCAGAAGTGTATCCCTCACTGGTAAGCTCAGACCATAAACTAATCTCACTGGATATTCACATCCTGACTCCACCCCCTGCCCTGAAAACCACAGTGAAAAACTTCTCTAAAGCAAATTTCACACTCCTCAAAACTGAGGTGGAATCCTTCAAAGCCCTCGGGCCTGTGGAAAATACGGCCCAGACCGCAGAATCCTTTATAAACGCATTCTATGAACACCTTCAGGAATGCATGGATCATGTAATCCCAAATAAAACCAAGACCCAATCCTCCAAAGGCAGACGTCCTGTCTGGTGGACCCCAGCCATAAACAAACTATACAATAGAAGGAGGAAGCTACTACATGATAGAACAAAATCCCAAAAAGGGAAGGCATCTCTGATCAGTATTAGCAAAAAACTACGGGCACTCATAAAATTGTCTAAGGCCAGCTTCGAGAGAAAAATTGCACAGGACACTAAGGATAATCACAAGACTGTCTTTAGTTATGTTAGGAACCTGGGTGGGAATTCACAGATATGCTCAGAATTAGTCCAATATGACAAAAAATACACCGAACCTACAGACATTGCCAACATCCTAGCTGACAGGTTCAGCGCAAACTTCTCCCCCCCTCCCCACCAAAAGGGCAAATATCTATCCCAGCAGAGTACTGCCCCTTGACATCTCAAATGCTCAGGTAAGAGCTGCCCTCTCCAAAGCAAAAAACACAGCATCAATGGGACCAGACCGTGTCCCGGGCTGCGTCCTACATGAACTCCAAGAAGAGCTAAACCCAAACATAAAACTACTGTTCAATCTCAGCCTTACTACAGGATATGTACTCAAAGAGTGGCGTACAGCAACAGTGGTCTCTCTCCACAAAGGTGGTGCCTCAATGGATCCTGGAAACTATAGCCCCATAAGCCTGACTAGCTTGGTCTGCAAAGCTATGGAAAGGATCATCATGGACCTCATAAATAAAGATATTGGGGACCTACAGACACTGGATCCTACCCAGTTCGGCTTTGTTGAGGGCTCTTAAACCTGGTTGATTTCTTTGAAACAGTCACCAAGGCCATTGACGAGGGGAAGGTGGTCCACACAGCCTACTTGGACCTCGCAAAAGCCTTCGATACAATACCCCACTCGGGCATTATAGATAAGCTCACCAGTTTAAATATAAACCCCTATGTCACTAGATGGGTTGCAAACTGGCTCAAGGACAGAACCCACATGGTTAGAATTGCTGGAGCCATGTCAAACTCCAAACCAGTTACAAGTGGCATCCTACAAGGCTCAGTCCTGTGACCTCTCTTGTTCAGTATATATTTCTTGGAGGTACAGGCCAACACGGAAGGACTGTGGCTGACCAAGTTTGCAGATGACTGCAAACTGGGTACCATAATTGACTCTCCAGCTGACACAAGCATCCTCCAAAAAGGCCTCATAGAAACAGACAACTGGTGCCAGAGCCATGGCCTCAAGCTAAACACCAAAAAGTGTATAGTCATGCCCTTTGGCAAAAACAAAGTGCCCACAAATTACCACATAGGTGGTAATCCATTAAGTACAGAAGAAGTAATTAGGGACCTGGGGACCCAAGTTGATGGCAATCTCTCATTTGACAACCACGTGGCCAAAGTGGTTAGAAAAACATTTTATATAGCCCACCTAATCATGAAGGGATTCACATCTAGATCAGGGGAAGTCATCGTGCCTCTTTACTCATCCCTCATCAGGCCCATAATTGAGTACAATGCCCCTTTTGGGATGTACCTTACCAGACACCTGCAGCAACTGGAAAGACCCCAAAAGTACCTCGCCAAGAGGATCAAAGGGCTCAAACAGATGCCTTATGCTGCCCGGTTAAAGAAACTCCAGCTCTACTCAGTGGCATACCGCCTGCTCAGAGGCGATCTGTGCCTGACATATAAAGCCATGTCCAACCCGGAATTAATGGACATGCTGCACCTCAGAAAATCCAATCCCATCGAGCTACGCGCTCGAGAGACTTGAACCTCAGCACTGAAATAAATAGGACATGCTGGAGGGACAGATTCATAACCCAGAGGCCCCCTTCACTCTGGAATAAAATCCCAGTCCAGGTTAGGCAGAGTCCCTCATTGACTCTCTTCAAGAGGAATCTTGATGAGTGGATGGGAGATCGTAGGTTTACCCCGGGTATCACTTCTGTGTCACTGTTAGATAGAGGCACAGTATACTAACCTCGAAAAAGGGCACAGCAAAGTTAATTTAAAATGGGTGGCGAAAGCCAAACACACTCTGGCTAGGCTTATAAATGCCCTAGGGCAGATAGCCTAGTATGAACCTATGAACCTATGAACAATATGGCTTCCATCCTTCCCATAGCACTAGCACTGCCCTTCTAACCTATATAGATACTATCAATAAAGCTAGAGATAATAGCAAACTAGTCTTTTCCTTATATCTAGACTTGTCTAAAGCCTTTGACATCGTTTATCACAGCAAACTTCTACTTTGGATATCCTCACTGGGTCTTTCTCAGCCTGCCCTTCTTGGTTCAAAAGCTACCTGTACAATAGGTCAGTCAGTAAAATGGCACTCCATGCTCTCTCCTTACCTCTCAGTCACCACCGGTGTACCACAAGGTCTATCTTTGGTCCCCTCCTCTTTAACAATTTCATCAACACCCTCTATACTTCCACACAACAGGCCATCCTAATACAATACACAAATAATTCTGCTGTCATATGCAAATCTGACAACATGGTACACATCAAAAAAATTACTCAGGAAGATTTAACAGCCACTGAAACATGGCTTCTTAACTCACAACTCATGTTCAACTTAAAAAAAAGACCAAACTACTACTATTTTTCCTACCTTTAAAGTCCTCCCTCTTGATAATACAACCATTGAAGTCGCTTCACAAAAAAAAAAAAAAAAAACTATTAGGGGTGATAGTAGATGATAATCTTACATTCGACCTGCATATACAAAATTGCATAAGAAAAACTCATCAAAAACTAGGGATGCTTTACAGAGCCAAAAACTTTCTCACCATCCGATGCAACTAAAACTACAATAACCACTACTTATCTCCTCCTCACTCTTCTTTACAGCACTCCCATCCTTACTAACCTCCAGGCTTCACAGAAATTAAAACATGAACGATGCTATAACAAAGTTGCTAAATTTGCAGCACATACCCCTTTCAGAAACCACCACTGTATAGCACTGAAAAGCTTATATTGGTTAGAACTGTCACATCAACTAACATATATACAACTTCTTATCACCTATAAAATTATCCAGCATTCATCTGCCTGTCCAGCACCAAAAAGCATTCTACACAACTATGTTCTCAGTCAGTCATTGTGATCCAGTGACCAAAAACCTACTGTCTGTCTACAAACCTAGCAAATCTGCTGGGCATTGTCTGTACCATACAAGGTTGCTAAAGCCTGGAACTCTTTATCAGTATGCATAATGTCTATACCCTCTCTCTCCCATCTTTCAAAACCACTCTAAAAGTCTTCTTAGTTAAAATCTGGCTCTGTTCTTGCTCAAAACCAGGATAAACTATACCCCTAAGTGTGAACAAGCACTTTTTCATTCCTTATACTTCCGTACTCTCCCTTCTTTGCTTATTTCCTTACTGCTATCTAATTCCCTTCCCTGACTTCCTCTCTAAATATACTATAAGTCTATTTTTCCTCACCACATGTTATAGTTCTTATTTGTATTAGGCTAACTTACCTTTAATTTCTCTACAAACTGCCTAATATTTCTCTAAATATTAAACAATTGTCATGTACCTTGTATCAATTCTTAAATGTTTTTACATTATGTCTAATTTGCTACAATTATTTAAATTGCAGATGTTTTCATTTTATTTTTGAAGATTGCAAAATTATTGTTCTTAAAATGTTTTTGTTTGAGGTCTATGACAATTCTTGAAGATATATGACTTGTCTTTTTGCCTCAGCTGCTGGTTGTATCAGGTTATGGGCAGCCCTCTGGTGTGCTGGGCCAAGTTAAAGTAGCACAGAGGTTTGGCACAGTGTTACATATTACAGTTAAGAGCCAGTCTGGGTATCTGCCATTTCTCATTTAGAATGCTGCTTGTGCATAGAGCTATGTGTACACCAAATGGATCTGAATGCAGCATGCAAAATAAAGGTCTGATTCAGGTAAAATGGAAGTGGCAAAAGTTTTGTTGGTGGACCTAAGCTAAAGGTTTTTGGTGGGCCATGAAATTGCTAATATAGGTCCTACCTCCACCTTGCTGCCATCCCAAGCATTTCCCCTTCTTAGTTAACCAAAGGCCTGCCCAAACATATGGTACTATACTTCTACAGAAAGCAGTACCTCAGGCAGTTTTTTTTTTTTTTTTTTTTTTTTATACATTTGAAATCACATTGTTAGACCAATAAAAAGAAAATTTCTGCAGCAGCATGTTTGAAATATTTTGAATCTGTATGCAGCTGAATACAAATGTCTGTGAATAACCTTAACTGTGTCAGTGATTCACTCTGGTCTTTGCATGAATGACTGTGCACTTCTAAACATGCACTGAGTTTATTTAGACGTCTTTAATTAAAGTCATCCTTAAATGTTAAATTCTGGCTGTGAACTTTCCTGGCTAAATCTGAGATACATTTGCCCTAATTACAAACCCTGTTTGCCTGCTGGTGTCACAGTTAGTTTAATGGCCGAATATCCTCGTTGAAAGAAAAATTCACCTTGGTTCATTTGACATTCTTTTATTTGTTGTTTTTTTCCAGCTTTGTTCCAGTCATTCTGATGGCTTGGTTTATTCCTTTAATCTCCACAAACCTGGGCTGTAAACCAATTATCATGTAATTGCTTCATTTGTTTTCCAAAATAACTGGTGCTATTTGATGTATATGTTGTATTCGATTTATTGTTAACTGATAGCTGCATAGTTACATCCTTTTATTTATTTCTCTGACCCACTTTACAGTTTTTCCTATCTTCACATAGTCTGTAAATTAATCGATTGTTTCCTCTAACCTTTATCAATCTGATATTTTCTCAATCATCTTCATTAAGGATTCTCATTTACATATGAAATGTAGCAGAACATGCACTCAACTGTTGTCATTCTCACATACCTTGCTTATGCAGCTTTGTTGTAGTTAGAGTAGTTTCAGGTTATTTAGCACAGACATAAGATTAGATGAGATAGTATTTTACTTCTGTTGATATGGGCATTGACTCAAGATCGGAAACGTAGGCATCCACTGTAAAAATTACAACTTCCAAAACTGGGGTGGACACAGCTTTCAGAAAATAACATGGCATGATATGTCAGAATTGCACAAGATACTGTTTCTAATTACCCAGTTCTGCATCAAGCAGAATAATTCTCAGTAGGGCTACACTGTGTTCTCTGACATGCTTTCTTTTACACAACTGTGTTGCCATTGACAGACAGATTAAATGGATGTTGTTGCAAGCTCAGGTAGAAGGACACTATTGACAAATTGTCTGATTAACAACAATTCAGAATCAATCTCAGTGGCATGCCTAGACTTATTGCTTTGCACATATGTTTATTGATATACTAAGAAGGATAAATCAGTATAGTGATTGGTGAGTAATGCTGACTTATCCTAAGAAAGCAACATTTACAGCAAATATTGAATTAGAATTTTGTGATTCAGATTCTGAAAGATTTATTCAAGTTAAAAGAAAACAAGCTTTCATATTAATCAGTGTTTATTTGTGTTTATACTGTCAGAAACCACCTTTTCCTGTAACTATAAGGGTTCTACACATTATTTTCATTGGACCGTGAACACAGATTCTGAACAACTCTATAGCTGCATTGGGGATCACAGACTTCTACATTTTGTGAACAATGTGTTATATAAGAATGTAGTATCTAACCCGTTTCTTGTATTATGGGATTTTTGAACACTGAAATTGATGGGAAAACAATGATTTTAATTTTTTGTGGATTTCAATGAGGGAACAGTAGATAGACATGAAAGGCTGAAAACAAGAGTACTGTATTTTGGGAATCTATATTCATCAGAATGAGAACACAGGAACATATGCCTAGAGAAAGGAGAGGATATCATGTCTGATATTTAGCAGGAACACCATGACATGTTTTATGAGACTTTAGGAAAATTAATAAAAATAATACACTTATCTGGGTGTCAGAGTAGAAAATGGCATAAGGAGCTTGCATATGATAAGCTAAGAACAAATATTTGTCAATGCCAAATATTGATTGCATCTGTAATAGACTACAGCAGCGTTCTTAAAGGAAGGGAGGGAGAGAAAGAGAGAGAGGTTATGAGGCAACATGTGTCATGCAAGCTGCTGTGATGCGTATGGATATCCAGTCATGCTGTTCACATGTTCAGTGATGTTAAGAATGCCAGTAAATATCAGCTTCTATAGCAAAAGGGCAACTTCAATAATTTACAAAATGGCAGCATAACAGAAAGGCAGTTTCATGTCATATTTCCAAGTCTATTCCCCCTTGCACACCAGACTCAATGTATTATGGAATTCTTTATCTTTTAAAGACATGGTAATAAATTACATGATTAGCGTGTATACCTGTAAAAAGCTGTAGACATTTTTATTAACACATCATTCTCCTCCAAGAAAAGAGAGAAAACTCAGAAGAATCTGTAATACACAACTAAGCTTTACTTGATGCAGATTTGCAACACTCTTGAATGCTATGCAACTGTACAGCTGTGCTTTAAAGTTAAGTTTTACCCTTTTATGACAGGCAGTTACCTTGCAATAGCATAAACTTAAATAAGCTTGATAGAGCACTATGTAGAAATCCAATCACACTTTTAATGAAATAAACAAATGCATTTTCATAACATTGTCTTCAGATTTATAGAAAACTAGTAATGCAATCCTTTTTAAAATTTCAAAATTCAATCATGTGACCAATGAGATCATAGAAACAAAATCTGAAAATATATCTTAAAAGCTACAGTGCATATGTAAGCATTCAGTAGTATTTAATAGACATGTATTGAATAAATGTTTCTAAACTCTCTGTTTTAAAACAGGTCTTAAATATATAATATCATCTAATGATATAGCATCACTTAGCTTTAAAAATAACTTTTACTAGTTGAGATGTATTATGTAAGAATCTTTTATTATGATATTTTTTTACATTAAAATCAATGGGAAAACAATGATTTTTCTATTTTGTGGTTTTCAATGAGGGAAAAGTAGATAGACATGAAAGGCTGAAAAGAATACAATATTTCAGAAAGCTATTTTCATCAACTTCTGTGTTGGGTTTTTGATGTTTTGTAGGTGATGTACTTTTGGAGATGGCAACAGTGTTATGTATGTTCAAAGTAGTTTTTCCTTACCTGCTCTGTTGTGTGATTTTAGAGTCAGTATATACAATGTTTTTGATAGAGCATCACATCATTTCTCCTCGGATCTATTATGAAAATGGACATGTTCAAGTTGTGTTTTTTTCCTACCATGTTATCATGTAATCACTTGTATGTAACTTAAAGTCTTGTTTTGACTGTGGAGCTTTTCTCCCCGGGTCTCTGCTGAAAATGGATATGTATCCAGTTGGACTAACCCAGTAAACAAATGTAAAATAAAATAAATAAATAAATAAAATAAAATGTTGTTGTCCTGAGGGCTGTAGCTGTAGTACCCTGCATATTATATATATATATATATATATATATATATATATATATATATATATATATATATATATATTAGTACATTTGATGTATAAGGAATTGATGTTTTGTTGGCTAAAGAAGAGCATACTTCAACTAAACTCAAATTAATTTGCTTAGTGGTTGAGCAGCCAGATCAATGTGAAAGGGAGGCTGAATTGAGTCTTAGCTGAAGTATTTTTTTTAGTGTTATGGTCATATACATTGATCAAGGCCTGAGCGTTCAAAGAGCTTGTAAGTGACATAACAGTTCATTTTAGTTTTCTATGGAGTTTTCCTGATGTACACTCTTCTTTCCACTCTTTGATTACTTCTGAATTGTGCTGATGAGGTTGTCATTCTACCTTTAAAGAAGTGTAAGAAGCACCTGAATGAAGACGTTTGTTTGTTCCGTAAGGCAGTTTTGGTAGTGCCATATTTTAGCTGAGTATTGTATCCTGAAGAGAAATCATACAAGCCATATTACAAACCAAATGAAAATGCAATGTAGCTTTCAGTGATGGTGAAATGTTTGTGCAAATCAACATTTGATACATAGATGTATTAGGCATAATGTCAGTTGTCCTTTGATGGTGTTTATTAAAACTTACACAGAGTTATACATTGATGCTCAAGTGTATATAGAGTTAGAAAATGCTGCTCTGGTTTAACGGGCTTGCTTGTGTCTCAGTGTTTAAGATGGCTCAGTCATCATACCCAGGTCAGTGCTGGTATTTTTGGCAGTGGCATATGGTGAAATATATCTGATTTTTACAGATGTAATGCAAACTCTTTTCAAGTATATTTTGAGCCTGTACTATATTCATTTTAGTGAAAATACTTCCTATGCCATCCCAAGCAGAAAAAGAACACAATGCTTTTTGTCACCTTACACATATTGATATCCATAAATGTCTGTTGGAATTCTTTAACAAAATAAATCTGCATCTCTGAAACAGTTTCTAATTACATTTTGGGCAATATTATATTATATTATATTATATTATATTATATTATATTATATTATATTATATTATATTATATTATATTATATTATATTATATTATAAGCTGACCAGAGTTATGCTTTTAGCTGCAAAGAGAATGATACAGCTGCACAATGTGAAAGAGAATATATACAACCCTTATAGTAAACTGCATCTTAAAATCATTTTCAGACCATTGAATTTCATTGGATGAAAAGCTTAAATAAGGATGCTGTGCAGCTATATTAATAAAATAAAAAAGTGAAAGCCAAAATATGGCTTTACTGCTTCTTTTGTTTCATGAAATTACACAAAATGTAATTCTCATTTTCTTTAACACATAAAATATTATTTGAGAATGATCCAGTTTTGACAGAAAACACCTCCTTTAACCATGAATCTTTTGAAAGCCTTTATATGAACCAGATGGACATCTTTAAGAACAATACTTTGCTTTATATGAGATATACTAGTGATTTAATTTTTGTCTGTATAACAAGTGAATATTTATTTCATGATTATATACACAGGATTGGTTAGAAAGGATTTTCCCTGTAGTTTACCTATTAATAATACCATCCTGATAAATAAGTAGACCCACTAAACACACCATCTCTTTTCAGGGGCACCACCTAGGAGCGATATCTTGGTAAGCGACATGCTCAATGTCACACAGTAGGCAAATGAAGACTGAGGGGGTATCAAACCCAATACCACAGGAACTGTAACTCACAATCGTATCCATTTGCACCAACTGCCAAACATATTAATGTTTCATTAATAAAATTAACAGATTAGATTCCATGTTGTTGGGACTAGTGTGCCAACCTATTAGATCTTGAATTTGTCACATGTCATTACAAGCTGATAACTTTCTACATGTCATGTACAGTCTTCTTCTCCCACTGTTATTACATGGTTTGCATTCCTAAGAAATCAAATAAGCCAAATATTTAGGTAGTATATATGAATATACCATTAAATTAAAGTGTTTTATAGGTTGAAATTTAAAACTCAGAGAATGTTATATAATTTACCATGAAGCTTAGACAAGCAAATTCTATAAGTAAAAATTCATCTAATGGCATTATAAGGCTGGTTTAATCAAAAGCCTGCAAAATACATTTACAGGACAGAAATAATTTAAATATATCATAAACAAATGATTATATTAGTTGAATACTTTCTGCTATACAAATTAATAAAAGAGTGCTTGGAAATAAATCTTGAACATCAGCATTTTATTTTTCATTATAAAATAGATTTATATGGCAAAAATATACATGAGACAGTTTGGAAGAATTGAAGAATTTTTGTGAAAGACTCAAGGCTTAATTTATTAAGTTAACCACAAGGTGTGTATGTGTACATTTACACAGGAATTTAATAAATTCCATGTAGGCTTAGCACAAAACCTACATAGGGTGCATGTTTTTGCATGATGAGCAGCAGTGTTAATTGCATATGTATGCCACGCATCCTGCTTGCATGTATACAAGCAAGGTTTTGTGAACAGCAACATTGTTGCCAGCAAGAAAACTGTGTAAAGCACTATGAACACATTCACACATGCAGACAAGTTTACCTACAGGTAGACTTGTTCTGTCAGATTGCATGGACAACCACAATGACTACCAGGGCTAAAACAAAGGCAAAATGACTGCAGTACTAGCACATTATAGAAAAGTGTAGTCAGTGCAAAGTACAGTAAAACATGCTTTTGGCATACTGAAATAAAGGTTTGGTGGTCATCATCAAGGGTATATAGACTGCATTATAAATACACTAGTTTGGTGAAGTGTGTGTTATTGAAAAGGGCCACAGATACTAATGGTGGATTGAAGAAAGGGGAAGAAGATGAGTGAAACATGGTAATGTACACTAGATAAGGGCATGTCAGTGTACGTAAACCCCAAAGACAAGACAGCTGTCGCAAGAACAGTAATCACACATGTATATAATAGAGTACATACTGCTGTTTACATCTCCTGTGTAGGTATAGTCATAGCATCACACAGTTATTGTATATTATGTGACTGTCACACAAGGTTACATATCAATGGAGACCATTGGTTATGATATAAGCACCCTGACATGATCATTGGAGAGGACATTTATCAAAGACAGTATATATAATAGGGGTATGTGCATATTGTGAAATGGACAAAATGAGTTGCTTGAATATGAATGTAATGTCAGCATAGGTCTCAACCAATTGGGATGCATAGCAACAGGCTAATGGACAACAGTAGACAGAAGCATGCACAATCATGGACAATATCAGAATAATACAACTATTAATCTGTGTCATTGACATAAAATATGTGATTGTGAGTTATAACATATGTTCTGCATGAACACACTTCTACATGTGTAAAGATTTGTCAGTAATCTGCAAGGTGAAGCAAGCACACCTTGTCAAAAATGACCACTTTTGGGAGATGTTAAGAGGGACACTGTTACACCTGTAGTTTAAATTGCAAGCAATCCTTGCTAGTTGAGAGGTTTGCATGACACATGCGTGCCACAATCCACACTTGCATGAATGTAACCCATGCAATCAATGTTGTCAATGAGCTATGTATTTACTGGGTGCATCACAGTAAGATGCATCAAACATGCATCTTGTATAACACCTTGTAGGGAACTCTGCACTGTCAACTCCTAATGGTTATACACCACAAAGAATACTTATGTATTAACAACAAAGATGTGTGGAAGCTCACTGTGGAAAAAGTGATACACTTCAGTAAATCATCTCTGGAAGATGTGTGGTGAGGTATATGCTAAAGGGAGCATTGTACTCTATTATTTGTGTGATGAGGGCTGAGAACAATGGGATTGTAATGTACTTTGTTGTGGATTGCTTGCCCATACTCAGGAGTTGTGCTACATACAAGGGATTTGTCATCACTGTGGTCATATGCTGGTGGAAGTTTCACTTACTATCTACCTGAGTACGTAGGCCATGTGCCACTTGGTCTGCTCATAGGGGTGTGCTGTCTATATTGTAATTAGTTTGTGTAGTTGCTTTCACAAAGGAACTAATCATGCTTCTGATTCATCTAGTGTGCCTCTATGACTCTGGGAACAATCATTTGTGTGTGTTAGCACTTTCTGCAGTATATCAATAGCGTTCTTTGATTCATCAATTGTCCACAATTTGCAGTCATTCACAAAGCTCTTTAGACAAAGGATGTGTAAGTTTTTCTTGACTTAAATAATGAACAGGATAGGGTCTACTACAGAACCCTAAAGTACAGACCTGGTGATTGGACTCTAGTTAGAGGTGACTTCACACATTTTGTCATTATGTGTTCTGTCTGTGATCCAGTTGTGCACCCACTTGGTGACATAGGTTTTAATGCCCACTTGAGACAATACTATAAATATATATATATATATATATATATATATATATATATATATATATACACACAAATGAGTTGGCTGTGGCTCATGCATAACAGTTACTGACAGAAATGCTGATAGTCACACAATGGTACTAGTGACCTCAATAATCCTTGGAAATAGCAACACAATTGTGCATACTATGAATTCCACAAGGTTGCAACTCAATCAAAACATGTGATATTTTTCTGTATATCACAGCATTAAAACATATGAATGAAACAAGACTTATGTGCTTGTGTAATCAGTATGAATTTATATTGATGTATGTCATAGAGCATTTAATGATGGCAGGTATATACATGCACATGTGTCATACTGCAGGTGCCACTGTGATGCTTGAATGAGAACTGGGTAGAATGTTGATCTGCTCCATTACAAAAACATATGCCTTACCAATGCAACAATATGGATAGCATCATCCGATGTCAACAGTTCTCAGGAGACATATTACTATGGCTGTTATGGAAGGAACATGTCATCAAATGGCAGCAGCATCAATCAGTACATTACCTCACATCACAGTTTGTAATACCCTCTTTTAGGCCTACTGTAGATCTACACCTCAACATAGCACATGTCAACAGCAGTACTGACATATGAAATGTCCATAGGGTCATAGGATATTGCTAAGCTAATGGCCAATATCACATAAAATCCTAGCCATTATTTTATCATTTAAACACAACTCCCTATATCTATATGATGAAGGATATTAAGACTGTATGCATATGTGTATGTGTTTGAATGCATTACATATTGCCTCTGTCCATATTTAACATGCAGCACCCCATGACAGAATTAGCAATCACACATCCAGTGGTCTGGAGATGGCTTGCAGAGGCTCATGGAAAGATTCTGCTTCATGATGAGTGCATGCATCTTTGACATGAGAACATTCTCCACTCTTTGGCAGGAAGGATATCTTGTGGCCAGAGGGAAAAAGGGGATACCTGATGTGTAGGACTAGGTTAAAGGTTCTCCTAAGTGTTAGTGAAATGAAAAGTGATTCAAAAGATCATACAATGACCGTACTGTACCACTAACCACACACACACACACACACACACACACACACACACACACACACACACACACACACACACACACACACACACACATAGACTGGGTCAACTTTGAATATAACACCTGTGTAGGTATAGAAGCTGAATTCCATACAATGTAACACTAGCACAACCACACAGGTCTGACTTTAACATTGTTACATTTCACTTGATGGAGTATGATAGCATCATTGTATGCTGAGACTAACATGTTGGGAGAAGTGTCTGACATGGATGTGGAGTCACATCTCAGTGTAAAATTGTCTCACAAGTAGTAGTTGAATGTATACACACTTAAGTTGCCTACTGTCAGATTAGAACTGCTAAATATCTAGCTACAGAAGCTGGGAAGCACAGTACTTACTGTTATTGCCACATTGTCACAAATTTGACTTGAGTATTGTCAGAGTGCACTTTATACAGGATGACATCATCAGTGTATGTTACAAGAAGATGTCTGGAGGAGTGTCTGACATCACTGTTGATACAAATGCCATTTGAAAAGTATTACAATACTAATTGTTGAATGCATGCACACACCAGATAACTGCAATGAGATTAGAACCCCTAAATAACTATCTACAGATCACAGTATTTAACTCAAGTGCCACAGCACAAGTATGGATCTCATAATGTTAAACAGCATGTTATAGATGATGACTTCAGCAGTGGCTGGTAAGAAAAAGACCTCACATGCTGTTTAAAAATGGTCTTTAGAATGTGAACTAACCAAACACAAACACACACACTGCTACTAGTTGACCACAGCGAGACAAGAACCCCTACCTAACTAACTACAAAAGACAGTAATTAACACAAGCACCACTGCACAAGTCTGGCTTTCATAGCTCAGACAGCACTTTATAATTGATGACATCAGCAGTGTCTGGTGCAAAGAAGATGGTAGCAGGAGTACCTCACATGCTGTTCTGAAATGGTCTCTAGAATGTGAATTAACTTAACAAAAACATACACCATCACCAGTTGACTGCAGTGAGACTAGAACTACTAACTATCAACAGAATGCAGCAATTAATGCAAGTGTCATAGCATAAGCCTGGATTTCATAGTGTTAAACAACTCTTTATAGCTGATGACATCAACCGTGTATATTTTTGAAAAGATGGTGGGAGGCCTGTATAAACTGGCTGTGTAGGCATGTATGATGGTTAAAATATTTGTTCTCTATGGGACTGGAATGATCATAGCAAGATACTGACTCATACTCTTCTGACTACACACAACCAAAGCAGTTGGATGCAGTGAGATTAAACCCCCTACCTAACTAGTTACACAAGCTAGAGAACTCAATAATTAATGCAAGCACCACAGCAAAAGTCTGACTTTTACACTGCTGCTAGACAACTTATAGTGGATGGCATCATCATTGTATGTTTGGGAGAAGATGTTGAGAGGCCTGTATGAAATGGTTGTGTAGGCCTGTATGACTGTCAAAATATTTGTTCTGTGTGGGACTGGATTGATGACAGTAGGATGCAGTTTCATGCTCTTCTGACTATGCACACACACCTACACATACATACAGACACACACATAATGTGGCTGTTGTGGTAGGTTAACCTACATCTTACTGTTTTGTTCCCATATGCAGAACACATTATAATTGCACCATCCATGAAGTATGCTTTTGCCTTGTCATACTGGTCTTTACAGATGATGACATCACCATTATAAGATATGGGTAACATTTCTTGTTATGAGAGTGGTGTGTAAAGTGTGGAATTTGGATTTGCTATTGTGGTTCCAATGAGCAGGTATACTTTAAAAGACAGCTTCTCAAACTAGATGAAATAAGATTTCAGGAATGCATGCTGCATAAGTGAGACATATGAACCTGTTTCTCAATACGTTGTGTACATTACACACTTACAGTCTCACACACACACACACACACACACACACACACACACACACACACACACACACACACACACACACACACACACATGTTTTGTGATCAGCATAGATGCAACTGTGTATGTACGTCTGTTCATATTTGTGATGGATTGATGTCCACATTAAGACATATATAAACAATCTCAATGTCTGTTGTGACTCTAAAGCTTTAGATGATGTAACAATGCAGTCGTGCTATATATTCTTGTAGTGTAGTTGACATTTGGAAGCTACTACTGCACAAATCTTTTTGCTACTACTACCACTACATCAAGCTGTTTTGATTAATTTTTAAGTTGTCTAAAATGTTATATTAACTTCTGTTGATTTTTGCTTTTGTAATATTTTGTATTAATTCTGTATTAATTCCTGTTGATTTTTGTTTTGTATGTATGTACATGGAACTTTTCTCCCCGGGCCTCCATTGAAAAAGGGCTCATCTTGGGGCCCAATGGAATTTCCCGGTTAACAAACTGCAAATAAATAAATACAATATTAATTTTCAAGTGCATGGGTGCTGAGCACACATGAGTCTGAGTAAATATGTGTTCAATCTCTAACACGTGCCTTCCCTCTGTTTGTGTTTTTACATACATTTTAATAGAATGAAGACCAACTGGGCATTAAACATGCTAATACATGCCAATCAGCTCTTACCATAGCGCAATGCCAAGCAACTGGTTTGCATAACTGATGGCAAAGTGCATTTTAGATTCACATTTAATGAATACAACTTGGAATTGAGAAGTAATTATGCATGTAGTCTATGACAGAGATAGCTAACAGATAATATGGTGTCTATACTGTAGTTTATATCGGAAATGTGTCATAACTTTTATAACATTAAGTACTATTGCTATTGACTTCACTGTTAGTGAGGAGTTAAGTGATGAGCAAGCATGGGTACCTGCATAATTTGGAAAAAAGTTATTTTAATATTGGTTCACCTTCTTTTGTGCAAACATGTTAAGCAGTGATGAGTGGCAGTCGGCACTTTGGACAGTATTGACTGTAAGAAAAATGCCTGCTGCCTAGCTTTCCCTGTGGCAGCAGGTGTAAGAGCAGGATACTCATATTTTGAGGAAACATGACACAGAGTTTGAATACAGCTCAGTCTAACTTTTTGCATCTGTTGTCAGGATGGCATTACATAATTAAATGTGATAATTTTTGTAAATATGAGAAACAATGAGTACAGTGGAGCACTGTATAAAATGAACATCAGTCAATTGATTTATGTCAACAGTACACTTATGGATTTGCATTTTATACATTCAGCCTTCTAAACCAATGCTAGAGTAATTTTTTAAAAGTAGTGCCTTTTCTCTGCAGTAACTGTGGGTTTCTTGAGTGCAGTCAGTTTAAGCAGCATTGCACAGAGGTAAGCACACTATGACATAGGACATAAAGAGCCATTCATTGTCATTTGGCAATAGAAAGGCTGGGCAACAGATGTATTTTTATAATCATTACTGTCCAGAGTGCTCAATTCCATTGAGGACTTGTTTGCCAGATGTGCTCATTAGTTATACATACACATTGAACAGTTGATTGGTTAACCATGTATATGTGTGATATGAAAGAATTCAGAAAATTAATTTTTAATTGTATAACTATAATTATACTGCTATCCACAGTTAGACATATATATATAAAAAAAAAAAATATATATATATATATATATATATATATATATATATATATATATATATATATATATATATATCTTGGGAATGCTCACTCTACCTGCTAGGTTTGTTTTTTTTTTACAAGTCTTTAACACTGTGGCTACACGGTCATATGACAGTTTATTTGTTTTTATCTATAATTATTTTTTATTGTTAATTTTTTATCTAAATTACAGTGGACAAGCAAAAATAAAGCTTTGAGTTTACTGGATTAGAATCTTGGGTTATCTGTATCACAGCCATTAAGTTGTATCTGTTGCCACAGGTAGAGCTTGCCAGCAAATGCAATTTTTACACTCATTACTGTGTATGAGTGCTGACCTCTGCTCAAAGCAGCTTAGTGTGTTTGCACGATGGAAGACCACACATGTTGCAATGTATTATTTTAGAAATTGGCAGTGTCTGCTTATTGTCTGCAGGTGTTGTGTATGCATGCTGACCCCCACGCAAAGCCATTTAGCATTTTTGCAAGAAGGAAATCAAAAAATGTAACAATATATCTTTTAGAAATTGACAATGTGTACTTATTGGCTGCAGGTGTTGGGGAAGTGCAGGTGTTGTGCATGCATGCTGACCACAGCGCAGCACCGGTTAGTATATTTGAGTGATGGAAGGCAAAATATGTAACAATGTATCTTTTTTGAAGCTGACAATGTCTGCTTATTGTCTGTGGCATTACGCTGTGTTTTTGCAGAGCTGAGCAATATGCAAACAAGACAGGCAAAAGTCAATATTTAGTATTACTGCAAAAAGTGCTTATTAGTTTTTAGCATTAAAAGATGAATGTGGGACTTGAACCATGATGTATATGTTCCATTTGCTGTATGCTTTATCGTGTTTACCAGGTGTCTTACACACACAGTTCATTTACAGCCCTAATTTATGCTGACCTTATCATAAAAGCAGCTTTCATTCATTTTAAAGTATTTCTTCATTAAACTATATTTACGCTAAGCTGCTCACCTCTCAAATATTAATTATTTAAAAAATGTGAACAACATTAAAAAATAAATTAGTATACAAAAACAAATGAAGAACCACCAGCATATACAAATAAAAAATAAAAAAATAAAATAAAAACAATGTGCTAAAAGGTAGTTGGCAAACTTTAATAATCAAATAAAACAATAGGCAAGTGCTTTCATAGAATGCTCTATTTCCTCAGACCATAAAAGTGCAGTGACACAAACTTATGTAATAATTTTAAACCATAATGTCCAATAGAATAGCAGTATAAAAAACAAGTGATTTAATGAACCTTCCTTTTCTTTAATTTAGGTCTTAAAGAGACCTTGTCATTTAACCCCCCTTCCTTGTCTGCCTGTAAGTGCAAAATCCAAAACGATTCCCTATATTTGGTCTCATTGCAAACATCACCCATTCTACCATTCTTTCAGACAATATCTATCACTTTAAACTTAAAAATATGATCTAGATTCATATCTGATATATGTTTAGCTAAGGAATTATTATTATTTTATGTTCTTATGTCTCTAATGTGTTCTCTCATTCTTTCCATCAGTGAACGATTGCTTTTGCCTACATAAAACTTACTACATATCACACAGTGTGCTAAATATACAAATTTTTTGGTTATGCAGGTAGCAAAAATGGTCTATATTATAACATCAACTGTTGAAAATAGTGAAGTCCCTTACCTCCACACAGTTTACTCGAAACACTAAATCTCGAACGGCCAGAACAGTGACTTTTTTCCCAGGAAAAAAATTGCTGGGCCAACTAAAAAGAAAAACAAACAAACAAAAAACAACAAACAAATAATGTGGGGGGGGGGCTTCATTCCCTACACCCCCCATGTGGGGGGGGGCTTTGCCCCCTACATCCCCCTACTTAAATATTTAAACTCCAAGATTGTACTACAGTGAAAGAAACAGCAAATTTCCAATAATGGCCCAGATACTTTTTTCCCTGGGAAAAAAACTCGCTGTTCTGGCCACTTGAGATTTAGTTGTTGTTGTTGTGTCTTTCGGCTTTTTCCGGTTAGGGGTCGCCACAGCGGAACTCCGGTCCACTGATGATTGGCAGTTGATTTTTACGTACCAAGTTGCCAGCCCTGACGCACAATCTTCAACGAAGGAACGCCCATTCATGCATGTCTCCATGCAGAAGACGCTCTAGCTGAGAGTCGAACCAGACAGCATCTTACTGTGAAGTCATAACTCTAACGCAGGACCACCACTGCGGATAGTAACTGTGTAGAGGTAAAGGTGTTCACTGTATTTAACAGTCGATGTTATAATACAGACCCAGAAAAAATATTAAATGTGTATACTTTGCCAGTAAGAGGATACACAAATTTATTATCTGAGTCTATTAAATAGCAAAAATTACAATTCTCATATGGGAAGAAGCCCAATTCATTAGGATGGCTTATATCCCTGCAATCACTATAACATAGTAACCTTTTAAGTGATTTTTTATTTCTGAAAGTAAACATAGGCACAGTCCCTATCACATTATTAACTTCCCTATCTGATGTGCCAATTATTCTTTATAACATCACATATTGCTCTGATGTCACTAGAGTAGGTCAGATTTATGGTAGGAGCTCTTATGCCCAGTGTATCTCCAGTCATAGTTATTTGTTGATATGTATCAGAAAAGTATGGTGAGGCACAATTGTCCCTTAAAGTAACATCTTCGCTAATACCTGATTCTACTTCATGGATATTCTATCCCCTATCTAACAATTCATCCTTCATTATATTGATCTCAGATACAAATCTATCCTCTGAATTGTTTAATCCTGAAATCCGCATTGCTTGCCCTTTAATACTGTTCTTGAATAAGTGCGGTGGATGTTAATTATTTCTCTGTAGAACATGATTTCTAAGACATTGCTTCCTATGACAGCTAGTAAAAATGCTATTATTCAATTCATCCTTTTCTAATCTTATATCTAAATAATCAATAGCAGTCCTGGATGCCTGACTGGCGAATCTCAGAAAATTTGTTGTACTATGTAAATAATCTATAAACCCTCGCAGTTCAGTCTCATCTCCTTTTCACAGCAAAAATACATCATCCACAAATCTCCATTACGAAAGAACTTTCTCATGAAATTTATTATGTGAGAAAATACATGCTTCTCCCACTGTGCTAACACCATGTTTGCATAACTGTTAGCACAGCGGGTAATCATTGCTATACCTGTATTTTGTCTATAATATTGATTAGCAAACATAAACACATTATTTTCAAGAATAGTTTCACTAAATAAACATATAACATCTATCTGTTGTATACTATAAGAACTATGATGTATCAAAAATGACTTGTATTCTAAACCAATATAATTTGGTATTATCATAAACATTGAACAAATGTCTAAAGTGACAAATAAATAATTTTCATGCTCTTCAATACCTTTAAAATGCATATATAAATGTGTAAGGAACTGTTCTGAATTACTTAAAATTATTTGATATTCATTCAGTATAACCTTTAAATACTTCTCTACATAAATGGACATCATGTCAGTTACCCATCCTTGGCCCGAAACTATGGGCCTCAAAGGAGGGTTACAACTATTCCAATGTATCTTATGAAGTGCTTCAAATATCAGAACCACAGGAAATTCTACATAACAAAACTTATATATATATATATATATATATATATATATATATATATATATATATATATCAACAGGTAGAATTTCACTCTGCAGAAAAAGTATGTCTTTTGGCTTTTCCCGGTTAGGGGTCGCCACAGCGGAACTCTGGTCCGCTAATGATTGGCAGTGAATTTTTACGGTGCCAAGTTACTAGCCCAATGCCCAACCTTCAAAGAAGGCACACCCATTCACAGACACACCTACCTGCATGTCTTTAAACTTCACTTGACTGTGGAGAGGACATGGAGACTCCACACAGAAGGCGCTCCAGCCGAGAATTGAACATGAGAAGCTCTTGCTGTGAAGCAACAACGCTAACCGCTGCACCACCACGGCCCTAAAATTTCACTCTGCAGACACTCATACAATATCATATGCACATTTCTAATGATATCATTAACAACATCCAAAAGTATTTCTTCATAAGTATAAACATCTTTTAAATGTTCATGGATGGTATTATTGTAAAACTCAGTGTCCATTATTACTATACTATATATACATATATATATATATATATATATATATATCCAAACTTAATCTTTAAGTGCCTATATCTCGGCCTCATTCAAATTATAAAACCTTTTACCAGTCTTGTCTACAGTCTTATTAAAAAACCTGTTCAATTAATTCTCACAGGTGTTACAAAAAACTTCTAGTGTAGAATTAAGAACAGGATTAAATATACTTTTTTTTTAAAATTACTTCCCTGGTTAGATCCAACCACAAAGTAATCACCTTGGAAATTCACATCCCTCTGACCCCCCCCCCCACACACACACACAAAGGTAACCACCATGAAAAACTTCTCTTAAGCTAACTTTGGGCTCCTAAAAACAGAGCTGGCTAACTTCATGGCACCCATGCAAATGGAGAATAGTTGCATGACCGGTGAATCATAAACTAATGCACTGTACGAACACGTACACAAATGCATGGCTCTCACCATACCCAATAGAACCAAGACGCTCTCCTACAAAAAAGCCAATCTGGTGGTCCCCTGCCATAAACAAAACTTTACAACAGAAGGAGGAAACTGATGCAGAATAAGGTGAAGTCCCAAGACTGGAAAAACTCCCTTATCGGCCTCAACAAAAAGTTAAGATCCCTCATCAAATCCTCTAAAGCTAGCTATGAAAACAGAATTGCAGCAGATAGTAAAGACAATCACAAGGCCTTATATAGTTATGTAAAGAATCTCCATGGCAATATCCAGATTTGTTCTGAGCTACTGCACAATAGTACCTCCTATACCGTTTCAACAGATATTGCTAATATACTGGCCAACAGATTCAGTGCCAACTTTACCCCGTCCTCCCAAGGACTAATCACAATATCAGTAGATTGCCAGGCACCCAGTATTAATGCTGCACAGGTTAAAACAGCACTCTCCAAGGCCAGGAATACAGCTTCTATGGGACCTGACAATATCCCTGGCTGTGTTCTATATGAACTACAGAGTGAATTGGCACCTCACCTGTGTGACCTGTTCAATCACAGCCTCACCTCAGGCTTTGTCCCTACCGAATGGTGCACTACTATAGTCATGCCTCTCCACAAAGGAGGAGTGACTACAGACCCTGGGAGCTATCGCCCCATTAGCCTGACAAGTCTGATATGCAAAGTTATGGAACACATCATCATGGACCTAATAAACAAGGATATAGGGAATCTCCAAACTCTGGCTCCCACACAGTTTGGTTTTGTGAAGGGTAGATCATGCCTGCTCAACTTGGTGGACTTCTTTGAGTCAGTCACCAAAGCTGTGGCTGAAGGCAAGGTGGTTCATACAGCATACCTTGATCTGGGCAAGGCCTTTGATGCAATTCCCCACTCAGGAATCATAGAAAACCTCACTAAGGTAGGCATCTAGGCATCAACCCCTATATCACTAGGTGGGTTGCAAACTGACTCACAGATAGAACCCAAAGTGTGAAAGTAGCTGAATCCAAGTTAGACTGCCAACAAGTCATAGGTGGAGTCCCACAGGGTTCCCCCTCCTGTTTGGTATCTACTTTTTTGAAGTCCAGGCCAACATGAAGGGACTCTGGCTGACAAACTTCACAGATGATTGCAAGTTGGGAGCTATTATTAACTCCCCAAGTGATGTTGACATCCTACAGAAAGGCCTCAGTGAGACCAACGACTGGTGTCAGAACCATGGCCTTAAGGTCAATGCCAAAAAATGTGTCTTTATCCCCTTTGGGAAAACCCCGGTTCCCATGAATTACCACATCAATGGTAGTCTACTAAATACAGAAGTTGTTATAAGAGATCTGGGAACACAAGTTGACAGCAACCGCCTTTTTGACCTCCACATTGCCACTGTGCTCAGAAAGTCCTTCTATGTGGCACATCTCATTACTAAGGGTTTTGCATCCATGAAGAAAGAGGTCATTGTCTCCCTCTACTCTTCCCTCATTAGGCCAATCATCAAGTACAATGCCCCATTTGGCATGCACCTCACTAGACACCTGCAACAACTTGAGAAACCACAAAAGTTCCTCACAAAGAGGATCCTAGGCCTTAAACACTTGTCTTATATGGACAGACTAAAAAAACTCCAACTATTCTCTGTCTCATTTAGCCTACTTAGAGGCGATCTCTGCTTGACCTACAAAGTAATTTCTGACCCAGCTCTGTTAGAAATGCTACATCTAAAATATCCCAATCCATCTGCACCACATGTTCCAGAGACCGCAACCTCATTACCACAATTAACATAATGTGCTGAAGGGACAGGTTCATAACCCAGAGACTGCCCATGCTATGGAATAGACTTCCCATACATGTCAAACAGAGCAGCTCACTGGCCCTCTTCAAGAGAAATCTTGATGAGTGGATGAGGAATAGAAAATTCACCCTGGGGATCACTCCAGTGGCTCTACTCGACAGAGGCACTGGGAACTAAGGTCAGGTAGCACGATGCCAGGGTAATCCTATGGGCTAGGCTTGTAAAGGCTCTAGGCCATTAGCCTAGTACATATGTATGAACCTGCAGTTGTTTGGTTTGGAAATAGTAAATTTAGCATAACGTGGCATGTGAATATTCTAATATCCATGGAAACTTCAAATAGTCACGAACAAACTTTGTAAGACAAAAAGCGAACTAGAGACCAATAAGAGCAGTAGAAACCAGGTTTAATTTAGCGATAAAAAACACAAATAAAACGCTTTCGGTAAAGACTGTGCTTCACCTTCATCAGAATGCAAAAACAAGATACAAAATAAAGAATTACACATCTTTTAAAAGTATCGCCAAAAAGTAATCAGAGACGTCACTTCCGAAGAAGGCGTATCTATTACTTAGCATTCACAAAACAAAAATATTTTGTAATGAAAAACGTTGTTAAAAATGTATATTTAAAAATTGATGTCTCCTTTTCAAATATATATAATAAACAAACAAATCTTCAACAGCACAAAACTATTAAATAACCATTTATACAAATTCCAGCAGCAAGAAAAAGTTATAACAATTTTGATAACCTCATTGTCGGAAAGCTGCAAAAAGACTTTCAAATGGGTTATTCAAACTACATTTCTTATAGGTTTAGAAACACATATTTATTTACTTTCTACAATTTACATTTATTAATCATTTATTAAATTATTTAATTTTTAATTTTTATTTTCTTCTATTAAATTTTATTATCATTATTTTTTATAAGTACATTATGGATTCAATATATTTAACACTTGTAACATATGAAATTTAAATACCACTTATATATTACATTGAATTTCTTGATATAGGTGAAAAATAATAGATGTTATGTGTGCTTAATGGATAAACATTAATTTCTTGAAGATGACAATATACAATTTTTTGTATACAAGTAGGTTAAAAGACTTTATGAATTCTAAGAAATACACTGTTATTAACCCATTTGAAAGTATTTTTGTAGCTTTCCAACAACGAAAGCCTTTTATTTGTGTTTTTTTCACTAAATTAAACCTGGTTTCTACCGCTCTTATTGGTCTCTAGTTCGCTTTTTGTCATCCATAGAAACTTCCCCAAGTTCAGAGGTGCTCGCTGGAAAAAAATGACATTCCTCTCTGAAGTAGCATTCGGCTCTGAAGTAGCATTCTCTCATTCACATCTAACATTCTGGTGAAAATTTTGAAAATGAATCCATCATTTCTCTCATCCAAAACTTCTTGAAAGATGGTGTTTTGGACATTTTCTGTTGGTCCATCCTGCACTTGGGTCCTCTGCTGTTTGAGCGACCTCTCTCCGCCTTCCTCTTGTCTCTTATAGGTAACAGTAGGTTCAAAAAAACCTGTGTATTGTTAATCAAGGTGTTCTTCTCTTTTGGGTGTATGTCCATAGCAGGTGCAACAGAGGTCATAGAGAGTGAACTAGCACTCATTACAGGTGTGCCTATATGATTATCAGATGGAGATGGTTCAGCAGACTTTTGAGCTTCAGATTTATCTGGAAATACATTAGTTGACATTTCACATTCCTTATTCCTGCCTTTTGGCATGAAAACACATTCCCTGTGTTAAAGTCAGTAATGTATCTCTTTTATTTATTTAGGAGTTTTTTGTTGTTTTAACCAAAAATAATATGCAGAAACATTAGTAGTGACCTCTTCCAAATGTGTTTTAACCAACATCGCTAGAAACTTGTCAAATAAAGAACGCTGCATTTCCAGCACAGAATCAATCAAAAAAGCTTTTTATGGTTTAAAATAGTCTTTAAGTAGCTGAATATCAGCTAAAGTAGTGTCTAGGTTCAATTTTTGCCAGTTCTTCAGTAACTCAGCATGAGAAGTGCCATATGTGGGCATTACCAAAATGCGTAAGCCCCGAGGTATCACTTTATAATGTAAGCAAGCTTCCATATGCAGTCTTTGCCACTGGTAACATTTTAGTTTAAACAATTGGTTTTCTGTCTCTCTAATATAATGTGTTAACTGTTCCAAGTGCATACCTGTAATTTCTGTCCCAACTTCTCTCTCCATGGAATTCATAAATAATAAAGGATTACTTCCTGTGTATAATACTTTGTTTAGACAATCAGTCTTACACTGTAATCGAGAAGTCTCAGGGTTAAAATCAAATTCCAAGTCTATGGCCTTGGTAGTCTGGTAAAAGATAAATAACTAGTATAAGAAACCAAACGAATAACCACCAGCATATAACAATTAAAAAATAATAAAATAAAAACAATGTGCTAAAAGGCAGTTGGCCAGCTTTAATAATAAAATAAAACAATAGGTAAGTGCTTTCTAAGAATGCTGTACTTCCTCAGACCACAAAAATGCAGTGACACAAACTTATTATATAACAATAGAATAGCAGTATATAAAACACATGATTTAATGAACCTTCCTTTTCTTTACCTTAGGTCTTAAAGAGACCTTGTCATTTAAACCCCCTTCCTTGTTTGCCTGTAAGTGCAAATCCAAAACAATTCCCTATATTCAGTATCATTACGAACATCACCCATTCTGCTATTCTCCCTAACAATTTCTATCACTTTAAACTTAAAAATATGATCTAGATTCATATCTGCTATATATTTAGCTAAGGAATTATTATTATTTTGTGTTCTTACATCTCTAATGTGTTCTCTCATTATTTCCATCAATGAACAATTGGTTTTACCTACATAAAATATGCTGCATATTACACAATGTGCTAAATATACTAAACTTTTGGTTCTGCAGGTAGCAAAAATATTACATTTGTATACTTTACCAGTTATAGGATGCACAAATTTATTATCTTGTATATATCAACAGGTATAATTTCACTCTGCAGACAATCATACAGTATAATATGCACATTTCTAATGATATCGTTGACAACATCCAAAGTTATTTCTTCATAAGTATAAACATCTTTTAAATGTTCATGGATGGTATTATTGTATAACTCATTGTCCATTATTATTACACCATCCCCTTTATCAGTGGGCCGTATAGAGATAGTTTTATCCGAAAGTAATTTCTTCAGTGCTTGTATCTCGGCTTCATTTAAATTATAAAACCTTTTTACCAGTCTTGTCTACACTCTTATTCAAAACCCTGTTCAATTCACTCTCACATGTATTGCAAGAAACCTCTAGTGTAGAATTAAGAACACAATTAAATATACTTGTTTTTTTAAGATTACTTACAGTTATTTGGTCCAGAAACAGTAACTTTAGCATAACGTGGCATGCAAACATTCTGATGTCCATAGAAACTTCTCCAAGTTCACTGCTGCTCACTGGAATAAATGACAGTCCTCTCTGAAGTAACATTGTCTCATTCACATCTAAAATTCTGGTGGAAATGCTGCAAATTAATCCATCATTTTCACCAGAATGTTAGATGTGAATGGGAGGATGTTACTTCAGAGAAGACCGTCCTCTTATCTCTTATAGGTAATGGCAGGTTCAAAAAAACCTGTGTATTGCTAATCAAGGAGACAAGAGGAAAGCAGAGACAGGTCGCTCCAACTACAGAGGGTGGAAGTACAGGATGAAACAGCAGGAAATGTCCAAAACACCATCTTTGAAGAAGTTTTGGTGAGAGAAATTATGGATTATATACAAGTTTTGTTATATAGAATTTCCTGTGTTTCTGATATTTCAAGTACTTCCTAAGATACATAAGAATAGTCATAACACGCCTTTGATTCACAGGCGTGGCTCATGCTATAGGACTGCAGGACTGCAGCCCCCCAGCTGTGGAAAAAAGAAAAATAAAATAAAACAATTGCGAGTCCCGGAACTCCGCACATGCGTGCTTGGAGTTCCTTGAACTCAAAGAACTCCAGACTGCTGTGTCAGCAGTCCAGATAGGGGGAAAGGTATCGCTGCCCTCCAGATGCCCAGAAGTCTATGCGGTGATGACCACATAGAACGGAACGCATCATCTGCAGGCTGGAGCCTACTCTTGTGGGGAAACCAGCCAGGAGGATAGAACAGAACAACTCTGGACTGCATCATCTGCAGGCTGGAGCCTACTCTCATGAGGAAACCAGCTGGGATGACAGTTAGCTTGCACGGGATGGGACTGAGGATACGGTGCAGCTGCGGATGGACTCAGGAACTGAGAACACCAAATTCAGGTGCTGCAGATGGACTCTGGACCAGGTACTTTTGTGTGTGTGTGTGTGTGTGTGTGTGTGTGTGTGTGTGTGTGTGTGTGTGTGTGTGTGTGTGTGAGAGAGAGAGAGAAATGCCCCACTTGCTATATACTGGTGGCTAGAGAACTCAGGATACATGGTGGTGGGTAGAGAATACTGCAGGCTTGAACCCTGTACCTTGGGCCCAGATGGCAAGAGCCTGAATTCCCTACCCGGCACCATTTGTAAAAAAATTGTAGGTTTTTGCCTCATATTTGTTCTGTTCTGTTCCTCATAAAATCTGTGGTTTCTGTATTTTTGTTTTGTTACACAGTCAGCAGTGCAGTGGTAGCATTGTTGCCTGACAGCTACAGGTTCTCTGGTTTGATTCTTGGCTGGGGTGCCTTCTGTGTGGAGTCTGCATGTCCTCCCTGTATTTGTGTGGGTTTCCTCTGGGTGCTCTGGTGTCCTCCCATCTTACAAAGACGTGTCTGGAGTGTTTCTCCCTGAGCCTCTGCTGAAAATTGGCTTTTGTTCCAAGTCAGACTTTTCTGGTTAACAAATGTTAAATAAAGAAAAGTGACAGGCATTTGAATTTCAGACTTCATATTTTTCAGAAAGTACATGGTAACACAAAACATTTTATTCTAGCAATTTTCTAAGTTTATAAGATGGATATTTGAAATTTGTCCCTATTTTTGGGACTGTATTCCCCCATTATTGGCTTTGTTCAGGTTTTTTGTGCTAAGGTTGAGAGCTATGGTGAGGACTGAATTCACTGAATATGTTTGGGGGATGTATTCCCTCATTACTGGCTTTGCCCAGTGTTTTTTGCTAAGAGGTTGACAGCTATGGTGAGAACTGAATTCACTGAAAATGTCTGGGGGCTGTTTTCCCCCATTATTGGCTTTGTTCAGGTGTTTTGTACTAAGAGGTTGACAGCTATGGTGAGAATTGAATTCACTAAATGGTTACCATTTAAGTTTCAGTCTTTCTCTCTTCGACAAAACAGCTGATTTGGCATAGTGGTGTGTTGCTCTGACAGTTTGCACAGGGTCCTGGGTTCAAGACTTGGCAATGAAATGTATGGCAATAACAGCATTTTATTCTAGAAACTTTCCAACATTATCCAAGCAATGTTTAAAATATGTCCCTGGATTTTGGGCTTTTGTCCCCCCCAATAAGATTTCTTGTGCTGCAAAGTTCAGAGATATAGCTGAGTGTCGAGTATATTTTACAAGGAGCTGAGAGCTGCAGTGGAACAAAAGTTTAGTGCTGCTTATGCAGAGTCTGATTGCATTGTTAATAGCACAACAGGTAGTGTACTTCCTTTTGATGCAGAAGGCTGTGGGTTCTACTCCCACACTAGGTCGATGCATTGCTGATACTCTACTGTGTTGCAAAGGGGGTGGATGCTGCAGTCCTTTTGGCAAAGATACCTAGTAGCTATGAACTTGTTATCAGTTTGCCATCCATTCCCTATTGCAATATTACTAGCTTATCATTTTTTTAATGTAACATAGGCAATTTATTCCTCAAGGGCAACAGGCAATTTATTTGTAGATGAAACAATAAAATATAAAGTTGTTTGCTAACAGCAGCTTCTTCATTAGTTACAGATCTCTTTAATGTAGAATTATTTAGATGATTTTTACTTCTTCAGAGATTGTGCATATTTACTGATACTGGTGGACAGTAAAAGTGTGAGTAGACTTTTATGATGGAAATGTTCTGAATTGGGCAGTTTTGTCATTATTGGTGCATGCATTTTGTTTCATTGTTTACTGGAAAATGTTCAAAACAATACATTTAAAATGCCCTCTAAAACTGTACTATATTGTACAAGGAATATAATTTAATACAATCAGGAAAGTTATCAAAGAGCATGTGTATGTTTTGTCTGCAAGGGGCCTGTGATTTGAAAACAGCCCGAAGTTAATCTTTATCTGCCACTGGCAAAATGTATTTTCTTTGAATGTGGGTTTCAATGCTGTTTCAATGAAGGTGAGTTTCAAGGGCAGAGAAGTCTTAATGCTAAGTCTATTTTTATTGTGAGACTGTATTGCTTTGTTTAGCAGATATCTATTAGTGTCTGTGCTGTAAAATACAAAACAAAACTTTCAAATGAAATCCAAATAATCGCAGAAGTAAAGTAGTAAGCACATTACAGTGTTTATGGTAAATGTGGTGAAATGACCAAGGAATGGGACATTGGAATGGCTGCATGGGGGAGGCTCCATTTGACCATGATTTTGTGAGGGGGTAAGGGCAACAAACTTAAAGACAGCCCCAGTTGAACTATACCTCTCAACTGTCCAGATTTTTGCAGAATGAATAAAGGGTTGGGTGGGTGGCCTAATGGTTAAGGTGTTTGCCTTACAAACACAAGGTACAGGGTTTGAGTCTCACAAGGGATAACTGGCTAGGCTTAAAATGGCTCACAAGGGCAATTAGCTTAGTACTAACCTATGAACATTTTGCTTATTTTTCGTTTGTTCCTCATAAAATTTGTGTTTTTCTGGCAAATCGTTTAGGAATAAAGTCACTAAATAATGACAGACATTGAGTTTCAGCCATCATAACCTTCAGAAAAATGCATGCTAAAGCAAGACCTGTTATTCTATCAACTAAGTTTATACAAGAGCAATTTTTAGTACTGTTTCTATGTTCCCCAATATATTTGGCCTTGTCCAGATTTCCTGCATTAAGAGTTGAGAGGTGCATGCAAATAAATTGCTTTATAGACTTAGGAATATTCAAACCTCTCAACTGTCACCAATGTTGGCTCAAGATGTTGCTCTCCCCCTAATAATCCCTCTGCAAAATGGCAATTTTGGAAGAAAACGTGGAGGGTTTACAATTATAAATAACTGTAATGATCAGAGTTATAGATTACTTTTATTTCAGAAAAGCATGTAGATTCTCTTATTTTGTCAGCTGCTCAAGTTAACAGTGCTAATATTAAAAAGGTATCCCTTCTTTGACAGGTTCCCAGCTGTTTTGTGTGGCACTTTTATATTTTTGCATTACATTTTTGGTCTGTTTT
Source organism: Protopterus annectens (assembly GCF_019279795.1). Taxonomy (NCBI): domain Eukaryota; kingdom Metazoa; phylum Chordata; order Ceratodontiformes; family Protopteridae; genus Protopterus; species Protopterus annectens. Next base: position 1,454,515,603 of record NC_056746.1, on the reverse strand, counting down.
TCATAAAATTGTGTTTTTCTGGCAAATTAGTGGCAAATCATTACAGATTGACGTTAGAAAATAATGACAGACATTTGAGTTTCAGATTTCATACCCTTCAAAAAAATCATACTAATGTAAGACTTACTAGTATTCTATTATCTTTCTAGGTTTATAAGAGCAATATTTAACAATTGTTCTTATTTTTGGGCCTTTGTCCCACTTCTATGTATGGCTTTGTCCAGATTTCTTGCTCTGAGGTTGAGAGGTATGAATGTCAGAGCCATTACCATCAGCCAGAGACGTATCAAATTGTGACATACGTTTCGCACCCCACTCCCTCATGTAGTGACTCTGGATGTGTCCAAGCAAGGCAATGTGCAGTTATACAGTGTAAGTGTGCAGAGTATTCCCTCATCCAAGGTAGACACAAGTATGACCGTGGCTTTTCATCTGTCCTTGATTTTGCAGAATGTTCTGGTTTTCTGTCATATTTTTATACTGTTAATTTATACTTCTTCTTATTCAGAAAATGCATGCTGTCGCAGTGCCCTGTTGCTCTGCATTTAAGTAGCAATGTTTTAATGACCATCAGGTAAGCTTGTCAGAGATTGTAAGATGCAAGTAAGCTTTAATAAGCATACTGTTACAAAATGACCAAGCCTTTTTGTTGTTGCAATGCAGTGAATATTTACATAACTAGATAATGTATAAGCCTTAGGTACTGAAATGCATATGACAGTATTTGTTATAAAGGACAGAATTACAGTATTTTCAGAAGCTCATTAGATTTGTTGGAGACTTGCAGTCATCTTTTCAGGCTTTACCGGTAAACTAAACAGAATGTCAATCTATCATGTGTGGTCGATAACCTGTGCAGTAATCCTTTAAGCAATTTATCTTGAGCTTGTTTCTTCTTTGCTGTTCATTTTTTACTTTGATCATATCTTCCCCATGAAACAAGTAGATAGTTGTTGCCAGGCAGCAGGTCTTTTTTGGATGAAACATTTTTACAAGTGGGGGTATCACAGAGATTGATACTTTCAGCATGTTACTAGGTACTTTTATAAAGCTGAATATAAATTATAATTAGAACTGCAGTGCAAGGAGAAGTGGTTTGAGTTTAGTGCTGCTTGTTTTTTTTATACTTGATTTTGACTGGCATTCCAGTATATTTAAAAAGTTATTTATTTTTTCATGCCTCACAACCTTTTTCTTTCCATCTAGATATTAAGTAAGCTGTCATGTAGCCAATGCATTGATTTTTTTTTTCTTCTACACTTCATTTTGTCTTGATTGGACTTTCATAATGACAGTTTGGCAACCAGGGCAGCATATTTAATTAAAGTTCCAGTTGTGGTTTTGAGCATAGCTGCATGCCTTTCAAGTTGGTCACACCCCTTCACATTGGCCCCACCCATTCAGCTGTCTCCTGCAGCCTCCTTTTAATTTGAAGTCACCAGTCACCACTGAGACCCATAGTTTCAGGCCAAGGATGGGTAACTGAAATTATGTCCATTTATATAGAGAAGGAGTTAAAGGTTATACTGAATTAATAGCAATCAATTTTGAGTGATTCAGAACAGTTCCTTACACATTTATACATGCATTTTAAAGGTATTGAAGAGCATGGAAATTATTTATTCATCATTTTAGACATTTGTTCACTGTTTATGGTAATACTGAATGATATTGGTTTAGAATATGTTAAGTTGTTTTTGATACATAGTAGTTCTTATAGTATACAACAGATAGATGTTATATGTTTATTTATTGAAACTATTTTAGAAAATAATGTGTTTATGTTTGCTAATCAGTATTATAGACAAAATACAGGTACAGCAATGGGTACCTCCTGTGCTAACAGTTATGCAAACATAGTATTACCACATTGGAAGAAGCAATGTATTTCCTGGGTTAGGAGGGTGGCCTAATGGGTAAGGTATTTGCCTTACAAACACAAGGTGCAGGGTTTGAATTTCAAAAGGGATAATTGGCTAGGCTTAAAATGGCTTGCAAGGGCAGTTAACCTAGTACTAATCTATGATGATATGACATAATGAATTTCAGGAGAAAGTTCTTTTTTATCGGAGATTCGTGGATGATGTTTTTTTACTAGGAAAAGAGATGAGACTGACCTTTGAGGGTTTATAGATTATTTATATAGTATAACAACTTTTTTGCGAGTCACCAGTCAGGCATCCAGGGCTACTATTGATTATTTAGATATAAAATTAGAAAAGGATGAATTGAATTACAGCATTATTACTAGCCATCATAAGAAGCAATGTCATAGATATCATGTTCTACAGTGAAATAGCTTATATCCACCGCACATATTTGAAAACATTATTAAAGGGCAAGCAATGTGGATTTCACAATGAAACAATTCAGATGATAGGTCTGTATCTGAGATCAATATAATGAAGGATGAATTGATAGGGGTTACAATATCCGTGAAGTAGAATGAGGTATTAGCGAAGCTATTAGTTTAAGGGACAATAGTGCCTCACTATACTTTTCTAATACATATCAACAAATAACTAAGACTGGAGATACACTGGGCATAAACGATCCTACCATAAATCTTACATACTCTAGTGACATCAGAGTAATATGTGATGTTATAAAGAATAATTGGCACATTCTTACATCAGATAGTGAAGTTAATAATGTGATAGGGACTATGCCTATGTTTACTTTCAGAAATAAAAAAATCACTTAAAAGGTTACCATATTATATGATTGCAAGGATATAAATCATCCTAATAAATTGGGCATGTTCCCAAGTAAGAATTGTACTTTTTGCTATTTAATAGACTCAGATAATAAATTTGTGCATCCTATTACTGGTAAAGTATACAAATTTAATATTTATGCTACCTGCAGAACCAAAAATTTAGTATATTTAGCACATTGTGTAATATGCAACAAATTTTATGTAGGTAAAACCAATCGTTCACTAATGGAAAGAATGAGAAAAAATTATAAATTATATTGTCTTTTTTTTTTTTTTTTGGAGCTTTTTTCCCTGGGCCGCCACTGAAAATGGACATATATCCAGTTGGACTAGCATGGTCAGCAAATGTAAAATAAAATAAATAAACACATTAGAGACATAAGAACACAAAATAATAATAATTCCTTAGCTAAACATACAGCAGATACAAATCTAGATCATACTTTTAAGTTTAAAGTAATAGAAATTGTTAGGGAAAATGGTAGAATGGGTGATGCTCATAATGAGACCGAATATAGGGAATTGTTTTGGATTTTGCACTTACAGGCAAACAAGGAAGAGATATAAATGACAAGGTCTCTTAAAGTTTGTCAACTGCCTTTTAGCACATTATTTTTATTTTATTGTTTTTTTACGTGCTGATGGTTCTTCGTTTGGTTTCTTATACTAGTTTATTTATTTATTTTTTTTCTGGATGGCCACCATGGCAGAGGGCATAGACTTGGAACTTGATTTTAAGCCTTGGACTTCTTGATTACAGAGTAAGACTGATTGTCTAAACAAAGTATTATCCATATGAAGTAATCCTTTTTTACTTATGAATTCTGTGCAGAGAGACTTTGGGACAGAAATTACAGGTATGGACTTGGAACAGTTAACACATAATATTAGAGAGATAGAAAACCAATTGTTTAAACTAAAATGTTACTAATGGCAGAGACTGCATATGGAAGCTTGCTTACATTATAAAGTGATACCTCAGGGCTTACACATTTTGGTAATGCTCACATATGGCACTTCCAATCCTGAATTATTGAATAATTGGCAAAAATTGAACCTAGACACTAGTTTAGCTGATATATAGATTCTTATGGATGATCTTAAACCATCAGAAGCATTGTTGATTGATTCTGTGCTGGAAATGCAATGTTCTTTGTCTGACAAGTTTCCAGCAATGTCACCTAAACACATTTGGTAGAAGTCACTACTAATGTTTCTGCATATGAGTTTCAGTTAAAACAACTAAAAAACTCATAAGTTAAAGGGAGACCTTATTAACTTTAATGCAAGGAATGTGTTTTCCTGGCCAAAAAGCAGGAATAAGGAATGTCAAATGTCAACTAATATACCTCCAGATAAATCTGAAGCTCAAAAGCCTGCTCAAACATCTCCATCTGATAATCATATAGGTACACCTGTGATGATGGCTAGATCACTCTATACAACCTCTGGTGCACCTGGTGTGGACATACACCCAAAAGAGAAGAACACCTTGATTAACAATACACAGTTTTTTTCAACCTACCATTACCTATAAGAGACAAAAGGAAGGCGGAGAGAGGTCGCTCCAATGGCAGAGGGCACACCACAAGATGGGCCAACAGAAAATGTCCAAAGCACCATCTTTGAAGATGTTTTGAATGGGAGAAATGAAGGATTAATTTACATTTCCACCAGAATGTGAGATGTGAATGAGAGAAAATTTACTTCCGAGAGGACTGTCATTTATTCCATTGAGTGCCTCTGAACTTGAAAAAGTTTCTATGGATATCAGAATGTTCACACACCACATTATGCTAAAATTACTGTTTCTGGACTAAACAACTATAAGTAATCTTTAAAAAAATGAGTATATTTAATCCTGCTTTTAATTCTACATTAGAAATTTTTGTAATACCCGTGAGAGTGACTTGAACAGGGTTTTAAATAAGACTGTAGACAAGACTGGTAAAAGGTTTTATAATTTGAATGAGGCCGAGATACAGGCACTTAAGAGACTATGTTTGGATGAAACTCTCTCTATACGACCAGCTGATAAGGGGGGTGGTATAGTAATAATGGACAATGAGTTCTACAATAATACCATCCATCAACATTTAAAAGATGTTTATACTTATGCAGAAATAACTTTGGATGTTGTCAACGATATCGTTAGAAATGTGCATATGATATTGTATGATTGTCTGCAGAGTGAAATTATAATTGTTGATATATATATATATATATATATATATATATATATATATATATAAGTTTTATTATGTAGAAATTCCTGATACTTCCAGTATTTCAAGCACTTCCTAAGATACATAAGAATAGTTGTAACACTCCTTTGAGACCCATAGTTTCGGGACAAGGATGGGTAACTGAAATGACATCCATTTATGTAGAGAAGTATTTAAATTTTATACTGAATGAATATCAAATAGTTTTAAGTGATTCAAAACAGTTCCTTACACATTTAAATGTGCATTTTAAGGTATTGAAGAGCATAAAAATTATTTATTCGTCACTTTAGACATTTGTTCACTGTTTATGGTAATACCGGATGATATTGGTTTAGAATATGTTAAGTTGTTTTTGATACGTCATAGTTCTTATAGTATACAACAGCTAGATGTTATATGTTTATTTATTGAAACTATTCTGGAAAATAATATGTGTATGTTTGCTAATCAATATTATAGACAAAATGCAGGTGTAGCAATGGGTATCCTCTGTGCTAATAGTTATGCAAATTTGATGTTAGCACAGTGAGAGAAGCTATGTATTTTCTCACATAATGAATTTCATGAGAAAGTTGTTTTTTATTGGAGATTCATGGACAATGTCTTTTTACTGTGGAAAGGAGATGAGACTGAACTTTGAGGGTTTATAGATTATTTACATAGTACAACATTTTTTTTGAGATTCACCAGTCAGGCATCCAAGACTACTATTGATTATTGAGATGTAAAATTAAAAAAGGATGAACTGAATTAGAGCATTATTACTAGCAGTCATAGGAAGCAATGTTATAGAAATGATGTTCTACAGAGAAATAGTTTACATCCACTGCGCATATTTAAGAACATTATTAAAGGGCAAGTAATGCAGATTTCACAATTAAACAAGTCAGAGAATAGATTTGTGTCTGAGATCAATATAATGAAGGATGAATTGCTAGATAGCAGATACAATATCAGTAAAGTAACATCAGGTATTAGTGAAGCTATTACTTTAAGGGACAACCATGCCACGCCATTCTTTTCTGATACATATCAACAAATAACTATGAATGGAGATACACTGGGCATAAAACCTCCTACCATAAATCGTACCTACTCTAATGACATCAGAGTAATATGTGATGTTATAAAGAATAATTGGCACATTCTTACATCAGATAGGGAAGTTAATAATGTGATAGGGACTGTGCCTATGTTTACTTTTAGAATTAAAAAAATCACTGAAAAGATTACTATGTTATAATGATTACAGGGATTTAAATCATCCTAATAAAACAGGCACGTTCCCCTGTGAGAACTGTAATTTTTGTTATTTAATCGACTCAGATAATAAATTTGTGCATCCGTATATTGGTAAAGTATACAAATTTAAAGATTTTGCTACCTGCAGAACTAAAAATTTTGTATATTTAGCACATTGTGTAATATGCAGCAAATTTTATGAAAGTAAAACAAATCGGTCACTGATGGAAAGAATGGGAGAACACGTTAAAGACATAAGAACAGAAAATAATAATAACTCCTTAGCAAGATATATAGCAGATACAAATATAGATCATATTTTTAAGTTTAAAGTGGTAGAAATTGTTAGGGAGAATGGTAGAATGGGTGATGTTTGTAATAAAACCAAATATAGGAATTGTTTGGGATTTTGCACTTACAGGCAGACAAGGAAAGGGGCTTAAATGACAAGGTCTCTTTAAGACCTAAATTAAAGATAAAGAAGGTTCATTAACTCATGTGGTTTTTATACTGCTATTCTATTGGACATTATGGTTTTAAATTGTTATATAATAAGTTTGTGTCACTGCATTTTTATGGTCTGTGGAAGTAGAGCATCCTACGAAAGTGCTTACCTATTGTTTTATTTTATTATTAAAGTTTCCCAACTACCTTTTAGCACATATTTTTTTATTTTATTATATTTTAATTGTTATGTGCTGGTGGTTCTTCATTTGGTTTCTTATACTAATTTATTTTTTTAACCGATGACCACCATGGCAGAGAGCATAGACTTGGAATTTGATTTTAACCCTGGGATTTCTCGATTACAGTGTAAGACTGATTGTCTAAACAAAGTATTATACACAGGAGGTAACCCTTTTTTACTTATGAATTCCATGGAGAGAGAAGTTGGGACAGAAATTACAGGTATGGACTTGGAACAGTTAACATATAATATTAGAGAAATAGAAAACCAATTGTTTAAACTAAAACTCTACCATTGGCAAAGACTGCATATGGAAGTTTGCTTAGATTATAAAGTGATACCTCAGGGCTTATCCATTTTGGTAATGCCCACATATGGGACAGAAATTACAGGTATGGACTTGGAACAGTTAACATATAATATTAGAGAAATAGAAAACCAATTGTTTAAACTAAAACTCTACCATTGGCAAAGACTGCATATGGAAGTTTGCTTAGATTATAAAGTGATACCTCAGGGCTTATCCATTTTGGTAATGCCCACATATGGCCCTTCTCATCCTGAATTATTGAATAATTGGCAAAAATTTAACCTAGATACTAGTTTAGCTGATATACAAATACTTATAGATTATTTTAAACCATCAGAAGGATTGTTGATTGAGTCCGTCCTGGAAATGCAACATTCTTTGTTTGACAAGTTTCTAGAATTTTGGTTAAACACATTTGGAAGAAATCACTACTAATGTTTGTGCATATGAGTTTTGGTTAAAATAACAAAAAACTCATAAATTAAAGAGAGACTGTATTGACTTTAACACAGGGAATGTGTTTTCATGGTCAAAAATCAGGAGTAAGGAATGTGGAATGTCAACTAATGTAATTCCAGATAAATGTGAAGGTCAAAAGCCTGTTGAACCATTGCTATCTGATAATCATATAGGTACACCTGTGATGAGTGCTAGTTAACTCTCTATGACCACTGGTGCACCTGATTTGGACGTACGCTAAAAGAGAGAACACCTTGATTAACAATGCAGTTTTTTTCAAACCTGCAATTACCTATAAAGGCAAGAGCAAGGCGGAGAGAGGTTGCTCCAACAGCAGAGGGTATAAACACAGGATAGACCTGCAGGAAATGTCCAAAACACCATCTTTGAAGAAGCTTTGGATGAGAGAAAAGATGGATTAATTTACATTTCCACCAGAATGTAAGATGTGAATGAGAGAACATTACTTCAGAGAGGACTGTCATTTATTCCAGTGATTGGCTCTGAACTTGGGGTAGCTTCTATGGATATCAGAAGGTTTGCATTCCATGTTGTGCTAAAGTTACTGTTTCCAGACCAACCAACTGTAAGTAATCTTAAAAAAATGAGTATATTTAATCATATTCTTAATTCTACAGTAAGAGTTTTTTGTAATACCTGTGAGAGTGAATTGAGCAGAGTTTTGAATAAGACTGTAGACAAGACTGGTAAAAGTTTTTATAATTTGAATGAAGCCAAGGCCCAAGATATAGGCACTTAAGAGATTATGTTTGGATAGAACTATCTCTATATGACCCACTGTTAAGGGGGGTGGTATTGTAATAATGGGCAATGAGTTCTACAATAATACCATCCAGCAACATTTAAAAGATGTTTATACATATGAAGAAATAACTTTGGATGTTGTCAACGATATGGTTAAAAATGTGTATATGATAGTGTATGATTGTCTGCAGAGTGAAATTATACCTGTTGATATATATACAAGTTTTGTTATGTAGAATTTCCTGTGGTTCCGATATTTCAAGCACTTCCTAAGATACATAAGAATAGTCGTAACCCTCCTTGGAGACCCATAGTTTCGGGCCACGGATATGTAACTGAAATAATGATGTCCATTTATGTAGAGAAGTAGTTAAAGGTCATACTGAATAAATATAGATAGTTTTAAGTGATTCACAACAGTTCCTTACACATTTATATATGCATTTTAAAGGTATTCAAAAGCATGAAATGCATTTATTCATCAGTTTAGCTGTTTGTTCACTGTTTATGGTAATACTGAATGATATTGGTTTAGAACATGTTATGTCGGTTTTTATACATCAGAGTTCTTATAGTACAGAACAGCTAGAAGTTATAAGTTTATTTATTGAAACTATTTTAGAAAATGTGTTTATGTTTGCTAATCAATATTATCGACAAAATACAGTTATAGCAATGGGCACCCCCTGTGCTAACCGTTATGCAAACATAGCACAGTGGGAGAAGCAATGTAGTTCTCACATAATGAATTTCATGAGAAAGTTCTTTTTTTTATGGAGATTTGTGGACAATGTCTTTTTACTGTGGAAAGGAGTTGAGACTGACCTTCGAGGGTTTATAGATTATTTACATAATATGGCAATTTTTTTCAGAGTCACCAGTCAGGCATCCCGGACTGCTATTAATTATTTAGATATAAAATTAGAAAAGGAAGCAATGTCATAGAAATCATGTTCTACAGAGAAATAGTTAACATCCACCACACATATTTAAGAACATTATTAAAGGGCAAGCAATGCGGATTTCCCGATTAAACAATTCGGAGGATAGAGTTGTATCTGAGATCACTGTAATTAGGATGAATTGCCAGACAGGTGATACAATATCTCTGAAGTAGAATCAAGTATTAGTGAAGCTATTACTTTAAGGGACAATAGGGTATCACCATACTTTTCTGATACATATCAACAAATAACTAAGACTGGAGATAAAAAAGCACCTAAACAGGCATGTCCAAGGGTCAGCTTCTGGTGACTTCTCCTGTCTACCTGGTGAATCTGGGCATACTGGGGCAATGCAGCAACTGCCTCGTGTACACAGACAACCCTCTCTTCCTACCACTCAACACTACAACCTGTGAGAGATGCACTTACATAGCCAAACTTGAAGCAAAGCTCTCTCCAGCCAAGATTGTGCTAGACAGTCAAGAGGAGAATGTTAACAGCTGCACTACACCTCAAGCAACACATAGCTCTTCAAAACCCACACCATTAACACCCACACATAGCAGCACTAAACCCACATATGTGGAGGCCCTTAACATTAACCTGCCCAAGCAACAAGGACCCCCAAAGCCGAAGTGCAAACAAACATCAGTCACAAACAAAGTGACACATAGCTCACAACACCAGTGTGCCACCCAACAACAGACCCTAAGGCAAGACAATGTACCCAACACTTTAGTCATAGGTGACTCTCTAGTCAGGCACACTGATGTCCCACCCACCAGGCTGAACAAGGAGAAAATTACAGTCAACTGCCTGTCAGATGCCAGTATCCACCACATAACGCATGCACTCAAGTCACTCCACAACAAGTACAAATAAGACTCTGGCATTGTCCATGTTGAAGTGAATGACTTGAGACGTACTTCCCTGGACTACATGAAAAGAGACAATGAAGAGCTCTCAGATCATGTCACCCAGGCAGGTATGACCTTAGCCCTGAGTAGCATCCTGCCTCGCCCAGAATGATACCACAATATAAGGACAAAATTATTGACTTCAACAATGGGCTAAGCTTCTGGTGTCATTCAAAGGGGATCCAGTATCTGACTGCCTGGGAAGACATGATCAACAGACCATGATGCTTTGCCAGAAATGGTCTGCACCTGTCACCCCTGGGATTCAGGTTACTGGCTAAAGCTCTTGTCACCCCTAAGTGCCTTTTTTAGGCAAGGTTCAAAGGACAAAACCACCACGGTAACAGATACAAGCATGCAAAATCTGAAGGTAATGCAACTCAATGCTAGAAGTCTAAACCTCAAAATGCACTCTCTCTCTTGAGGCACTCCTAAAAATGGAGAGCATCAATATCTCTGCAGTAACTGAGACCTAGTTCAAGGCTCCAGAAAGCACCCCTGCAATACCAGGCTACAACTCTTACCACACTTTTTGGCCACCAAACCAAGACCGAAACACTAAAGGTGGAGGAGTGTCCATATTCACACCTCCAGGCTAGTTGCCTAACACAATGCATTTGAAATTCTCCAGGTACAATTAACACTAGGGAAGAATGCGATCCAAATTGTAGCTTGCTACAGATCCCCCACCATGTCCCAAGATTCTCACTACACCTTTCTAAACATAGTGGAAAATATTAAGATACAACCAAACACCCTAATACTGAGTGATTTCAACTACCCTGCCATTAACTGGGAAAACTACTAAGGTATCAACACCTTTTCCCAATGGTTCTTGGAATTCATAAATTCCAACGCCATGGATCAACTAATCCATTGTCCCACCGGGGGCTCCAATATCCCAGACCTTATCATTACCAACATGGGAGATAGATGCTCCACACCAGTGGTCACCCCCTCATTGGTCAGGTCTGACCATAAGCAAATCATCCTTGACATCCACATCCCACCCCCACTACTAGTAAAGAAACCTCCGTAAAAAACTTCTCCAAAGCCAACTTCATGCTACTCAAGTCAGAAGTTTCAAACTTCATGACACACATGCAGACGGGATCTGAAAGTTTGATTACTGAATCCTACACTAAGGCACTGTACGAGCACATCCACTAGTGCATGAATCGTGCCATCCCAAATAGAACCAAGACACTCTTCTCCAAAAAAAGGAAGACAATCTGGTGGTACCTTGCCATAAACAAATTATACAACAAAAGGAAGAAACTGTTGCAGAAAAGAGGAAAATCCCAGGATGCAAAAAACTCCCTTACCAGCCTCAGTAAGAAGCTAAGATCCCTCATAAAATCTTCCAAAGCTAGTTATGAAAATAAAATTGCCAAAGATTCCAAAGACAACTACAAGGCATTCTATAGTTATGTCAAGAATCTAAATGGCAATGCTCAGATCTGCTCTGATCTACAACAGAATGGCATTAAGTAGACTGATCCCAAGGATATTGCCAATATTCTGGCAGATCGATTTAGTGCCAACTTCACCCCCTCTCACCCCCTAAAGGGCCCATCTCAATACCAAAGGATTGTGAAATTCTGGTAATCACACAAGTAGAAACTGCACTGTCCAAAGCTAAGAATGCAGCATCCATGGGACCAGATGACATCCCGGGCTGTTTACTACATGAACTACAAAATGAACTGGCACCTCACCTAAGTGTCATGTTTAATCATAGCCTCACCTCAGGCTTCATGCCCACTGAGTGGTGCACAGCTACAGTTATCCTACTCCACAAGGGGGGATCCACCTTGGGTCCCGGCAACTACCGTTCCATCAGTCTGATGAGCCTGATCTGCAACAGCATGGAACACATTATCATGGAACTTATAAACAAAGACATTGGCAACCTTCAAGCACTGGACCCCACCCAGTTTGGGTTTGTGAAGGGCCAATCTTGTCTCCTGAACCTGATTGACTTCTTTGAATCAGTCTCCAGAGCTGTGGACGAGGGTAAGGCGGTCCACACAGCCTATTTGGACCTTGCCAAAGCCTTCAACACCATCCCCTGCTCTGGAATTATAGATAAACTTACTAAGTTGGGCATAAATCCCTATGTCACTCGATGGGTTGCCACCTGGCTTACTGACAGAACCCAGACTGTAAAAGTGGCCGACTCCAAATCCAGGTCCAGACAAGTGACAAGTGGAGTACCTCAGGGTTCAGTCCTGGGACCGCTCTTGCTTGGTATCTACTTCTCTGAAGTACAGGCCAAAATTATGTGGATATTCTACAAAAGGGCCTTACAGAAACAGATGCTTGGTGCCAGAGCCATGGGCTCAAGCTTAGTGCCAAAAAATGTATAGTTATCCCCTTTGGGAAAAAAACATGTACCCATGAATTACCACATAGGTGGCAGTACACTAAACATTGAAAGTGTGATGAGATACTTAGGGACACAGGTGGACAGTGGTCTCACCTTTGATAACCACATCGCCACAACAGTCAGGAAATCTTTCTATGTGGCACACCTCATCACTAAGGGCTTTTCATCCAGAAAAAAGGAGGCCATTGTCCCACTGTACTCATCCCTCATTAGACCCATTATAGAGTACAATGCTCTATTTGGTATGTACCTCACAAGACATCTGCAACAGCTGGAAAGGCCGCAGAAATACCTCACTAAAAGAATCACAGGCCTAAAGCAGATGCCCTATGCTGGCCATTTAAAAAAACTCCAGCTAAACTCTGTGGCATATCATCTACAATACACTGCCCATACATGTCACTGAAGTATGTGTCCCAGTAAATAACTGCTACATAAGCTAATCTTTTAATTAATGCTAGACTTTATAAGCACAACAAGAATTTACAGGTTTTTTTTGCTAGTCGCCATGAAAAGTAGACGCCAGCAGCTCCTATCCTTTCTTTTTGGTTACCCACTGTCCTCATACTGTTTCTGTGTATATTATCCTGTTCTGTACTTTACCCTTCCCTGAATTCATTTCTAGCCTCACTCATAATTGCCTTTCCTAGTGAACCTGCTCTATTTTACTGTCTTCAGACTCTTTTTTTTTATTTTTTGCCCTGCTTTTAGCTGCTAGTAATACCTCTCTCTCCCCCTCCAAAGCCCCCTCTCTATTGTAGCTTATTTTAGCCATACAGCACTGGGTTTGCTTCAAGTAAATCTACTTGTGTAGCTTGAGGCCAGTGTCCTTTTGTAAGCTTACTTCTGCCCATATTTTATTTCATTTTATTTTATTTCTGGTGACTATACCTTTAGAAACTTTATATCATTGTCTCTCAAGCTAGTTTTTCACTATATTTTTCTGATTGTTTCTATGACTTCATCTTGACCAGGGTGCTAGCCCCGCTTTGTTCGCCCTTGCTATGCTCGGGCTCACTTCGCTCACCTACCATACCCCCATTCTCACCCACCCCCATTACAATTACCTTTATACCTAACTATCCCTCCCCTTCCTGTCCCACTAGCCACTACAATTCCACTTCCTGCCTATTTGCCACAACCACTTTACTAATCTGTCAATCTTGTCAACACCACTTCCTCTATACCACTGTCTCTCTACCTACTCTATCTGACCATATTTTGTTTCAACATGTATTATTTTCTAATATCTTCTACACTACTCCTTATTCTCTCTATCTTCACCTCTTACCACTCCAATCTCTCTGACCCACTCCTATGTTCACCAAATTCTCACTCATACAACATATATCCAACTACTTCATATTTTACTATCTCCCCTAATCTCTTTACTACCTCTACCTCAAGTCTATATAAACTATCCATAATACAGGTTTTTAAACCTTCCCACAAAGCTAAGTCAAAACTATACAAACTCCATCTAGCATCTACTACACACTCTCTCCTCACTAAAAACCTACTTTGTTTTGGAGATATCCATCCCAACCCTGGCCCCTCTTCTCTTCCCAAAACTACCTCTACACTGCCCCCATCTTACTCCTCTAACAGTCACCAATCTCAGTCACAGCAATCATCTCCATCCAAATACTTAACTATTTACTCACTGAATATTCAGAGTCTAGCAAATAAAGTCACTGAGCTGCACTCATGGCTAGCTCTCAATACCCCTCAAATCCTCTCCCTATCTGAAACCTGGCTCAAGCCACAAATCTCAAATAGTGAAATACTCCCACCAGGTTATAATATCTTCCGATCTGATAGATATGTAAAAAAAGGTGGCGGCGTGGCCATCCTCTACTTAAACATTCTTAACCTCTCACCATACCCTTCCCCAATTCCTGACTTCCTCCCAGCTGAAATCATCATCCTTAACTGCCATCTGAATCCCCACAAAAAACTTGCTATTACCTCTATCTACCTTCTTCCTGGTAACAATCTGCCCATTCTTGAAAACATCCTATCCTGGTTCTCCCACAACATACCATATGAAACACTTATCCTTGATGATGTCAACATTGATTGGTCCAAACTCACAAAAGACTCCCCCCAACTCAATATCCACCTACACGGCTACCACCAACTTCTAACATCTCCCACTCGCTTCCATAAAAATTCTACTTCCAGCTCCATCATAGACTGAATCCTTACCAATTCCCCCCACCAATACCACAATCCCACCACCTTACCTGACTTCCTCAGTGATCATCTCCCTACCACCATCTTAAGGCACTACTCCCATATTCCTAAACCTCACCTTATCAAAGACTGTTGAAAACTATCAACTTTCAATTCATCCCAATTTAACTCCATTCTCCACAACATAGATTGGTCCATCCTAAAACACCACCCCTAAATGATGCTGTAAGCACTTTCAATAGCATCTTCATGAATGATCTAAACTCCTTCGCTCCCTCTAGGAAGATCAGAGTAAAATCAAACCATGCTCCCTAGCTCTCCAAAGAGACTAGGTCCCTTATGAAGCAAAGAGATTGTGCTTGGAAAACCTGGACTAAAACTAAACAACCACCTTTTCTTCAAAAATACAGGCAACTGAGGAACCTTGCAAAAAAACATACAACTAATGACAAAAAGTTATACTATAGCTCTGCTCAGCTTAACAATAAATCCAATTCTTGAAAATGTTGGTCAACTCTCAACAACATCCTCTATCCTGGAAAGCCCTCTAATCCCTCCCCATACCCTAACTCTTCCTCTCAGGAAACAGCTACCCTACTGAATATCTCTTCCATCCAAAGTCTGGTAACCTCTAAGCCAAACTCTACTTCGACACCCACCTTTCCAAGTCCCACTAACACAACTTTGTTTTCTTTTGAGCCAGTTCCCATTACTTACATCAAATCTCTACTACTCAAGCTAAAATGTTGTTCTTCTTCCACTGACAATCTATCTCCTACATTCCTCAAACTTGCTGCTGACTCAATTGCCTATCCTATATCTATACTAATTAATCGATCTATTCTGGAATCAACTATCCCCACACTTTGGAAATCGTTCTTCACTATCCCGCTTCATAAAGGTGGATACTTCACTGACCCCTCAAACTACCGACCCATTACCATTCTGTCCCCCCTCTCCAAGATATTAGAAAAATGTATTCACTCACAGCTTCTCAATCACCTCTCCACACACCACTTTCTTACCCCTACCCAACATGGATTTCATCCTCACCACAGCACCACCACTGCCCTCCTCTCCTTCACTCATATCATTGCAGAGGCCCTAGACAACAATAAATTAATTTCCTGTCTCTTCCTAGATCTCTCCAAAGCCTTTGATACTGTCTCTCATCCTCTACTACTATCCAAACTCACAAATCTCCACATATCCCCCTCCACACCTGCCTGGTTTAATAGTTACCTATCTGGAAGGGAACAATCTGTCAAATGGCTCTCATCCTCCTCGCCTTTCCTTCCCATCTCCACTGGTGTTCCCCAAGGCTCCATCTTGGGACCCCATTTGTTTAACATCTTCACCAATGATCTTTAAACCTCATGCAAAGAATCCTTCCTTATTCAGTATGCCGATGACTCCACACTTATATCCATCTCAAATAACATTCCTGAACTACACTCCCTGACCCAACAGGCCCTACTATCCACTGAACAATGGCTCTATCACAACCTATTGATCCTAAATCCCAAAAAGACCAAACTCCTACTTTTCCTTCCCCGTTCTCTTTCTCATCACAAAACCTCCTTTTTTATTACATCTTCTAACAATACAACTATCCAACCTGACACCCACACAAAACTCCTAGGGGTCATTATCGATGACAAACTCAAGTTCAGCCTACACATACTCCAATGTATAAAAAAACAAACCAGAAACTAGGTCTGCTATATCGGAACAAAAAATTCCTAATCCCTGAATCTAGACTTACCCTGGGCCAGGCACTCCTCCTCCCCTCCCTCTTATACGTCACCCCAGTTCTTACCAATATCCATGCCTCCACTCTAAACAAACTCCAACAGACTTACCATAAAATAGCCAGATTCATTACTAACTCCCTATACAACTCACACCACTGCATTTCTTTAAACTCACTTCAATGGCTTAAACTTCCCCAATTTCTGCTACCTTATCAATTTCATATGCTACACTCTATTCTTTATAAACCCTCCTTCTGTCCATCTCTATCTTTCTTAGTCTCCATCTAAATTCCATCCTGGACCCTCCATACTTCTAACCAACAATTACTTGATGTCTACCACCCAAAAAGGTCAGTAAGCAAACTACTCTACAAACACTCCCTTGCCCATGCTTGGAACAAACTTCCCCTTGACTTACGTTCAATCTCCCACACCTCACACTTTAAAAATGAACTAAAAGCTTATTTTCTCAATTCCAGAACCTGCCCTTGCCATGACCCTACCTAGTCTTCCTTCCCTTTATGTACCCTCAAAAGGACCATACTTAGTACCTCATTACACCTCTCTCTCCAATGTGTCTACTATGCATTTGCATAATTCTATTCAAACAAAAAATGTTTATTGTTGACCTATTGAACTATATCAATGTAAAATTGTTACTTAGCTTCTTTTTAATGCAACTTTAACTTTATGCATGTAACCCAATGTATGTGAATTGTTTTTCTATAACTGCTATTATATCAATATTGTTTAAAATTGTACTTGTTTTAAAATGTACTACTGGAGCTTTTCTCCTGGAGTCTCCACTGAAAATGGGCCACAAGCCCAGTTGGACAAACCCGGTTAACAAATGTCAATAAATAAATAAATACATAAATACTCACAGGCGATCTCTGCTTAACATACAAGGCCATTTCAAACCCTGAGCTGTTGGACATGCTCCACTTAAAGAAATCCCAATCTCTCAGAGCCACATGCTCCAGGGATCTAAACCTTGTCATCACAAAGAACAAAACATGCTGGAGGGATAGCTTCCTGACCCAGAGACTCCCCATACTCTGGAATAGCCTGCCCATACATGTCAAGCAGAGTGCCTCCTTGGTTCTCTTCAACAGGAACCTTGATGATTGGATGGGAGATAGGAAATTCACCCCGGGGATCATGTCAGTTGCCCTGCTTAGACAGGGGTCCAGGGTAGTAAATATTGTGGAAAGAAATATCCAAGGAATTGTTATGGCTAGGCTTGTATAGGCTCTAGGGCCGATAGCCTAGTACCAACCTATGAACCCTGGGCATAACAGCTCCTACCATAACTCTTACCTACTCAAGTGACATCAGCGTAAGATGTGATGTTATAAAGATTAATTGGCACATTTTAACATCAGATAGGGAAGTTAATAATGTGATAGGGACTGTGCCTATGTTTACTTTCATAAATAAAAAAAATCACTTAAAAGGTTACTATGTTATAATGATTGCAAGAATATAAATCATCCTAATAAAATGGGCACGTTCCCATGTTATAACTATAATTTTTGCTATTTAATAGACTCAGATAATAAATTTCTGAATCATCTTACTGGTAAAGTATACAAATTTAATATTTTTGCTACCTGCAGAACCAAAAATGTAGTATATTTAGCACATTGTGTAATATGCAGCAAATTTTATGCAGGTAAATCCAATTGTTCAATGATGGAAAGAATGAGGGAACACATTAGAGACATAAGAACACAAAATAATAATAATTGCTTAGTTAAACATATAGCGGATATGATTCTAGATCATATTTTTAAGTTTAAAGTGATAGAAATTATTAGGGAGAATGGTAGAATGGATATTGTTCATAATGAGACTGTCCCCTGGATTCAAGAAGCCCTACACGGAGTGTCAGAATAGTGCAGGAGCTGCTGCATGCAATATGGCCACCGAGCAATCCAAGATCGAGCTCTCAGGATGTGCACGAGTGCTCCTACACTATTCCCGGAGTACCACTGCTATATGCCAATTACCTCATTTGCTGGTGAAAAACATGCAAATGAGGTGAATTAGCGATCCAGAAAGCAGGCAGTTGTATGTGCCTGAACAGTGTCCATATCAAAAATGTATTCAGCTAGTAGCTGAATACATTTCTGCAAATTAAAAAATGGAGGCATGACAGCTCGAAATAAGCATGTATTATAGTTAGTAGGCATCCCAATGGCCAACTATATGTCCATTGGCATGAAAAATAATTTACTTTTTATAAAATAAAACTTTTGTTTTTTTTTTCTTGTTCCATCTAAGCATAGCATTTAAGCATAGGGCAGTGGCCAGCAAACAGGATTGTGCCAAAAATAAAAATAAAAATGTAAAAAAGGAATTTTCATGGACATCTGCATTTTGCCATTATAGTCAATGGCATACAGAATGAAAGCAGTGCCAGGGAACAGTGGCTGCTAAGGATAAAGGCTCAGTGTGAGTGCAGTAGCTATGGAGTAAGGCAGTGGGGTATGCAAATGAGGGGAATCTTACTGAATCACAACTTTCTTCTATGTTCCAGACTGCACCTAATTGTTTAGGTGCTCTAATATGACTGCATAAGCAGGAGAAGTAAATTACATCAAAAGGGGGTGTATCATGCTTGTTGTAAGCACATTGGAGCTCTGTTGCCCAGGTTTGCACATAGCTAAGCATATCTAAGTGGGGGGGGGGGGGTGTACTACTTAGCTTGTTCATGGCCAGGGCAGGCCATTTCCTTTTCAGCAGTTTTTACACTCACTTAACGGGTTTACGCAGCATGCACTGGGACTTAAACAAACCAGAAAAAAACCACAGGAAATGGCATCACTGTGTATATGTAAGAAAGGGTGTGTGTCTGAGGCTGTATAGCCCTGTTTACTTTGCCTAAATGAGGCTGAGGGCTTAGTCTCCACACACACTACAGATTGCCATACTGTATAAGGGCTGGTGATGTTGGACACAGTACAGGAGCCATGGAACAGTCATCACCTTACAGTCTGTGTTGTGTGCAGTAAATGTGTGTTACTGTAGTAGCAACAACTACATAGCCTGGGATTCTAATCTAAGGAAGCCTAAATCTGTGAACATTTATGCGTCAGTACAGTATCCTGTGTTTGAGTGAGTACTATGTCCACTTGGAGGGTGGATCTCACATTTTAGACAGTGGTGCTCCCACTACATGATCCACAGTCCACTGTATGTTGTCTGCTGTCTCCATCAACCTTACAATTATCTAACAATCTGCAGCCCAATAAGACCTGTGCTGTGTGCATGAACTATGTAACAGTATGCCCTGACTGACAAGATAGTCAGGGCTGCTAAACCCAGGTCAAATGTGTCTATGACTGTATGTGTTTGTTAATGTGTATATGTCAGTATGTTATAGTATGTTGTGTCCATTCACACCCAGTATATCCCTATTGCCATACTGTTCAAGGCCTGGTGATGTTCACTTTACAGAAATCTCGGAACACACCTCACTCTACAAACTCTGTGGTGTGTGCAATTAAGGCAGAACACATTTGTAGCAATAATTACATAGGTAGAGATTCTAATCTCAGTGTTGGCAAGTGTGTGTGTGTGTGTGTGTGTGTGTGTGTGTGTGTGTGTGTGTGTGTGTGCGTGTGCGTGTGCGTGTGTGTGTGTGTGTGTGTGTGTGTGTGTGTGTGTCTGTGAAGGTATCTACTTCAGTTTGCAGAAAAAACATTTCCCAAGAGTTAATTTGACTGAGACCAAATTGGCAAAAGCTAAAATTGCAAATGAATCATCTTGTGGTAATTCATTTCACCAAAATTAGTAGTGGCAGTGTAAATGCCCTTTTCCCCACTGTACAGCAATACTGGAGTTAGTATATATAGTCAGTGGTGGTCACTGGGGGTAGTGTTGTGCATATCCCCATGCTTAGTGTGCTGTTATACTGTTGAGTCTTTGTTAAGAGGGTGAGTAGTTGTTTATCTAACTAGGTGTGGGTCTACACCACCCCACACCCTCCAATGTGGGGGCCTGTGCCCCCCACATCACCACAACTATTTATACCAACTCCAGGATTGGACTACAGTGGGGAAAAGGACATATACCCTGCCACTACTATTTTCAGTGAAATGAAATTTGGCAGACAGATTATTTTGTGATTTGAGGTTTTGGCAATTCGGTCTTGGTGGAATTACATTTGCAAAAATGAGTTATCTGCAAAGTGAAGTACATCCATGTGAACAGTACTCTCTGTGTGCTACATCAACACAAAAGCCTCTGTGTGTTATTCACAAACTTTTGGTGTTTGCCACCCAGTACACTTACCATTGTCCACTGTACAACAGCTGCTTACATCAGCCATCATGCACTTACCTGTATACACCCGTCAGATCTATCAGCCATGTGTCACAAGCAATAACTGTTATACAGACCTGTTACTTGTGTTCAGCTGTACCCTGGATATGATGCAATCAATGTGTTACCACACAGCCACACCCCTTGTAGAAAAGGACAGCAGGCCAACATCCTCCTGACACACAGAAACCTAGAACACAAACAGAATACATTATGGAGACCACATTCAGTCAGTGTTAATAACAGCAATAATGCATCATGGCTGGACATCTACACACCCTGATATGTAAGCATTAAACATGCAAGCTGACAACACTTTAAACAGAATTACATTGCTAAACTGTAGAACATTCACCCTGTGCATCAGAACCATATTAGCATGTCACTGCATCGATGGTATGGAAGACAGGGATGTGGCACAGGTATCCTCATATGCACAGAGTGCGGTGTGGGTTTGCCAGAGGCCTAGGCTGAGCCATTTGGTTGACATCATGTGTGTGGGTTAGGGGGTAGTTTATTAAATGGGCCATGCAGAGGTGGTGTGTGTAAGTATGGAGGTGCCCCAGGTGTGATGGTGTGTGTGTGTGTGTGTGTGTGTGTGTGTGTGTGTGTGTGTGTGTGTGTGTGTGTGTGTGTGTGTGTGCACACAGTTCTGCCATATGGCTGTATGGTCTGCCTGCTGAGTTGGACAGCTGCAGACCATACATGGCAGGGTATACAGTTCACTGTGTCCAGCCATGGACACAGGAACTGGGCCTGCCAGGGGTTGCACGGGCACTACCAGGCACAAGCCCAGATATGGTACTCTTCCCCCCTGATGATAACAATTGTCTGCTGGATCCATGTCCCTGCTGGGACCAACCAGGACCATGTGCCCATGGCCTGCTGTGTTGTGGTGTGGACAGCACCCCCCCCTGCAGTGGATCTGCTGGTACTGCCACTACACGAGTGGGAGTGAGATGGTGCAAGGCCATCTAGACCTTCAGCTGTTCATGGTGCTGTCCCATGTCCACATGGCCGACACCCTACTCCCACCACATGCTCTAGCACAGACATCCCATGGTTGACAATTGCCACCATCTCACCCAACTGTCTGTCTATGACCTCCGCATAATAACAGTGGGCATCTGCAAGATCACAGATGTCATGTACAGCAGGAAGAGTAGCTCTCTGGTGTAACATTCAATATGTGCCTGTGCCTCCATGATGGTCCAAAATATGCATTTGGTGACACCTGCTGTGGCACTTGTGGCAGGGGCATGACCGGCAGCAGTCCTCCTATGAGTGCCCCTGTCCATCTGCCTGCGTGGGACCTCACCTGTTATCCAGCTATGGCTGGTTGTTACAGACACACATGCCATAGTCACCACACTTTCCTGTCCCGTGACACCACCCACCAACTGTCCCTCATCTACGGTCACTGGTGATGGGGTATGTGTGGGTATTGTAACTGTGTGCAGGGACCGGGTGGAAAAAAGTGGAATGCTAACCAATGGCACAGATTCAGCCCCTGACAACCCTGCCTGTGCCTCACTATGCCTATCATCATTGTCAGAGTCTGCCGAGACACTGACAAGAGTTTCCGCGTGGGAGGGACTCCGACCCGCATCACTACCTGTGAGGGGAAGACAATATATGTAAATTAATACCTGTACATTATGGCTTACTTACACACACACACACACACACACACACACACACACACACACACACACACACACACACACACACACACACACCCACACACATTTATAAGTAAGATGGCACAAAGATATTACACAGACCTCACATTACCCAACAGTTGACATGCGTGACACATGAGTGCCAACTCGACATCATGCATTGCAGCCATTCTCAGTCCCTGTTACTAACAACAAACATCTCTGGGATGCATGAGTCATGTTAGTAGGTGATGTCCCTTCCCCTGGAACAGACTGCACCCATGTACACATTATTGCTGTGCACCTGTATAGCACACTGGCATCTACTGTAGACCATACCTCACAACTGTACAAATCATCGCTGAATGTGTAGATGTCTGGAAGTTATGTTTGCTCTGTTCCTCACAACTCCTATGTGTTTGTCTGACACATAACTGGGATGATATGAGGACTGATGTCACTAAATAATGACTGACATTTGATTGGCAGATCTCATCATCAGCAGTGCATGTATGTGCAATAAAATCTGGTTACACCAATGACCTTTAAAGCTTAATGTGGCTATGAGGAGAGTACACACACCTGTTGACATGCTAGCCTCTTCTACGATATGAAATGGGGCCACACTACTGCATTTGAAAACATTACACACACCTGATATGTGACATATGACCTGTGCAATCCAATCAAGAATCAAACAAATGTGTTAGTCGTGAAGATACTGAATGTGATGCATACAATATGGGGGTTGTATAAGTGTGAACACCCTTTAACCAATGGTTTGTTGAAGCACCTGTTAAGTGAACTACAGCAGTCACTATTCCGGGGAATGGCACATCTTTACTTGGCATTATTTGGTCTGTCTTCCGGTACAAAGGTCCCCCAACTCTGCCAGATTGCATGGCCAGTTCATGTGCGCAGCTCTTGGAGGTCACACAGTTACTTTACTATTGCTGTTGAGTCTGAGTTATGTCCGGCCCAATTCATAACCTTGAATGTGTTCAGATACAGCCATTCTTGGCTAGCTTTGGATGTATGCTTCAGTTCACTGTTGTGTTTGAAGCTGAAACCCCTCCCCACCCTTAGCCTTATTGCAGATGCTTGACAACTGTGGGCCACAAGTGAGTGTTATTTTGCAGTGTTCCAAATTCCCTCCACCATGTCTACAGTCCTAGTTCCAGCTAATGAGCAGCAACCTTAAATGTGTACACTGGCATCAGCAAGCTTCACATTATGGATGGTGGCCGTAAAGTGACGTGAGGTGTTGCTTGTGCACCACACATATCTTTATGAATAATGTCTGTAGGTTTGAACCTTGGTCTTATGACACCATTACACATTGCAATACATGCCTTTGGGACACTTGATGTTATGCTTTTGCTACCTGCACACAGCCCTGGATGGTGTTTCTTGTGGTGAAAATATTCCGTCTACTTACCCTACCCCATAGGCCACACTTATGCAGAATCCAGGCGATTGTTGCCACAGGTACTACACAGGCAGTACTTGCTAGACATTCCTGCAGCTTCCTCAGTGTTGCTGCATGTCTCCTGGCAGCCTCCCTGACCAGTTTTCTACAAGTTTTGTCATCTGTTTTGGATGGGCATCTGGTTCTAGTCAACATCACTGTTGTCCCATATTTAATACATCTCTAGATCACTGTTTGCACTTTTTTCCATGGTATATGCAATGGTGAAGTAATTTTTCCCTACTCCTGACTGCTACATTTCAGATATGGGATCCCTTTGATGCTTTGTAAGATGTGTGCAAGCCATGGCTGCTTCTGTTGTAGGCAACAGAGGAAATTACATGAACATACTTCTTGGACAGCAGACCATTACTTGGTGTGATATTGAGGCCCTGTACTTGATGGCAGGTCTGTAATCGAGTAGAGTGAATGCTGTCAGTACATCACAAGCTGCCTCCACAATATGTTAATCTGAGTGTGGGCAGATATATGCATCCAGTGTTTTGTAAGGTTTGCATAGTCCATGTGTGTTGCCCTAACATATAATTATATTTTACACATTAATTGTTCATGTTAGGATCACATTACAGGTTGTAAAAGGTGTGGAATGTATTATTGTGGTCTGTCGTTATATATATCAGGAACAGTTGCCATCTTAATAGGTGTGTGTACACTGTTGCATCCACTGTATAAGGGTAATGTTTCATACATATCCCTACTGTAGCTCATTTGTCCCACCATGTTGTTTGTTTCTGTCCACACATCTTGCACTGACAGGTTGTGAGGTATACTGCAGTAATCTTACATACCCTTTAGATATGACACCATGGCAACCACTGTGATAAAGTGCAGTTAACACCAGAAATCTGAACATGTACATCATGCATCATTGGTAGGTGTGATAAATGTGTGCATGGCAAATGGCATGGCCTTAACATGGCCGTTGTATTGGCAAACCTCAACAAAACAATTCCATACTCACCAGCTACAGGCCGATGTCCCATTTGTATAACAGTGGGACCTAAGTAGTTGTGGCTGAGAGGTAATGTCAGTAGCCACTCATGTGGCCTTGGTACAGGGTGGAAGCTGCATTTCAGCACATTAACAGTACAACCCCCAATACTACAAAATATTCTGGCCATCACCATAGATGTGCATGTCTGTGCATTACTAAACACCAGCAAGACCTACTATCTCATCTGACATATGCATATAGATACTATAAAGATAGAAGTCGACAATCAACAGTGTTCTAGTAATGTGCACTGGGGCCTTATCTGCACGCTCCTTGTCTATTGTGTGGGTGCAACCCACCTCCACAATGCTTTCTTCAGCTTCATGGATTGTGCATTGCACGAGTGCCCTGAGGTTGGCAAGAAGCTCCTCTGTGGGTGTCAGTGGGGGCTGGATGGCTGGGCCCCCACCTGTGGCTAGCTGTTCCCTCGCCACAACAGCAGCCCATTGATGGGCATGGTGGGTGAGGTTGGCAGCCTGATACCGCACCTGCTCATAAGCTCTGCTGTGCTGGCTGACATCATTTACCCTGTGAACCAGATCATTTCACAGGGTGGTCCTCTCCCACACATCTTGTGCTTTCTGGCCAAATAATAGCCCATAATGTTCTATCACAAATTGGGTGATTATGTCATTTTCACCAACAGAGAATGCCAGGAGGTGAGGCCTCTGCATGTTACCTGGAAGACATAAACAGGAAAAAAAGGTCCCAGGACCTCATACGGTTGACAAATTGCACATCAACAGTGGATATCACTTGCAAATAATCCAAACCACACCATAACCCTCTAATCTATCATGGCTATAGCAGCATGCATTACACTCCTGGCCCTGAGCTATCTTATTCCCCCCAATGTTGGACACTTAATTGCATAATCTTCTATTCTCCATTAATTTCTGTGTAGAGGGATGACAGTGGCCATCTTCCATGTGGATGGTGTGTGGATGGTGGCAAGTCTGTGTTTAACTGTAGTGTGTGATGGAGCTGTGAGCACATGTCTGAGTTCATGTAGGAGGCAGACAGTGATGTTATTATGCCCCATGGATACTTGCTGTTGTTGCCATCAGTAGGCAATATGTACGTGCTCACCATTGGTGAGGGGAGAAGGGTGGTTGATGTGTGTATCCCCCTGTACAAATGGGGTGGACAGGGTGGCAATGCTCCCAGCTAACCTGTCTGATGCAGGTTGCCTATATCCATGGCACATGTGCATGAGGTGTGCTTTACCCCTAATACAGGGTGAATTGTGTTGTTGTCTCTGAGACTGACAACATATGTGGAGACACTGTTGCAATTGTCCTTGGTGGTGTGGATATGTCTGATTTTTAGTCATAGTCAGCCTTGCAGGAAGTCACATGTGAACTTACATGCTTGCTCAGATAGAGGTGGACTTGCTTCCATGTTGTTGCCTGCACCTTTGTGTTATTATACAGCCAATATAGCAACCTATTATGTTGTTTGTGTATTGCTGCTGTCCACCAAAGGGGATTACTCTACCTTGGTTAAGGTTGGTTTTACAGGTCAGGTACTGCTGAGTTCATATAGCTACAGTGGATATAAAGTGTACACACCCCTGTTACAATGCCTGGTATTGGTGCAATTGAAACATGACACCACAATAACTCATTTCAAAACAATTCCCACCTTTAATGTGATCTATAACCTGTACAATTCAATTGCAAACATAATAATCTGGTTTGTGAAAACATATGGAAATAATAATCAGTACAATAAGCCAGTTGAATAAGTGTGCACACTCTTAAACTGATATGATGTGTAAGCACCTGTTGAGATGGTTACAGCATTCATTCATCTTGGTTTGGACTCTAAGATAATGGCACATTTTCACTAGGCAATAGTTGCTCACCTTCTTTGAAACAACTTTGTTTTTCAATAGAATTGCACAGGTTAGGGATCACATTCAAGATGAAAAACATTTTGAAATGATTTTCTTTGGTCTCATCATACAGCATGCAAACCTGGCATTCCAGCAGGGATGTGTACAATTTTGATATCCACTGTATATAGGTGTTCATATAGCTGTCAGTGGTAGACATGGACAGAGGTTCATACAGTTGGACACTTCTCTGATTACTTCCTGATAATCATGCCTACTGTAGTATCCATATCAGTGTCAGGGCAACGCAACAACCAGAAGCTGTACATATTTATGTCTGTTGTATGCACTGACACTGATATTAAACACATGCAACATGCACAGCCTATTTACTTGACTGCTTGAAACCCATGTTATTAGGTTTTGGGCCTTCCAGTTGAACATGCACATACATACATGTGCTCAGGGGATACCTGGTATACATTTCTGTGCTGTGTTAGTATGGCACACTGTATTTACAGTCTTGCTGCTCAATCATACTTCTCAACCTGTTATAGCAGGACTTCTGGACAATGGCACACATAAATGGGTGACAAAAGGGGCATCAGTATTGATACTTTATTAATAGAGCTGCACCATACATTAGTAAGTTGATTGCACAGTAGGCTTTGACATCACTGTGATAACCTGGATGATGTCCAACAGTCATAAGTAGGTTATTATGTTACATTGTCATTGTTCACAGACTTGCCAATGGTATGGCTGACATAACACAAGTATAAGTGTATGTGACTACAGTTATCAGTCACAAATGTGCTTATTGTCCAGCAGAACACTGTACAGTTGAATGTTATTAATTCAATATATCACATGCAGTTCAAAACACATGTCTGCAACAGTACTTTGCTATGCACATGCCCTATATAGCTCTCTTAGATTTACAAGACAGACCTGTGTCATACTCATATTTACGGGTAACATATGGATATGGACAACATCCCATTAACTGGCCTAGCAGTGGCACAGTCACAACTGTTTCACAGACACCCCAGCGTTGGAATATGTGAGCTGTCCTTTCCCAGGGTGAGTCTGGCTCCTGAGCTGTGATCCTACCTCACAACTTCTTAGAGCATCACATCTAGACAAAGCCTAAAATAATGGGAGGATAAATAGGGACAGATTTTAAATATTCCTATTACAAACTTAGAAAGTTTGTAGAATTTGCATTACAGTGAATATTCTTATGGATGTGGAGTCTTAAACTCAAGTGTTTGTCATTACTTAATGACTTCAATCCTCAGTTATTTGCCAGAAAAGTATAGATTTCAGGAAGAACAGACAAAAAACTATGATGGGACAACCTGGACATTCTATGAAGATCTGTACAATTGAGAGGTAATGACTGTGATCTCTCCCACTGCAGAGAGGGCCAGATGTTATGGCCATAGAAGCTGTTCAGCAGGACATTAGTACAGCAACTCTTGTTGGGACATATATTCTTCCAAATCATATTTCCCATTATTACAGACCAAGTACTACATTCAATTACATGCTTACATGTTTCACATACCTTTTTTTCTTCTCTTTTCTGTTTTCTGTTTTTTTTTTTATTATTTGTTTTATTTGTTTTTTCTCTCTCTCTCTTTCTGTGCACTACAGGGATGTAGCTGGTTTGAATAGGTGGCAGCATGGCTTTTGTAGATGATGCTCATGACCAGGTAATGGCCTATACACCAATTGGTGTTCCCGACTTGCTAATTGCATGCAGACCAGCTGTGTAGTTTTTCCAATAGCAAATGTCATGGCAACACACTCCTATAATTGAGTACTCCACGTGGGCATTGGTCCTTTCCCTTACCTGTGAGGAAGACATCCTGGAGGTTTGTGAGCGAATATCCCTTACAACAGGACTTGTGGAGACAAGCCAAATAAATGGTGGAGAAGGTTCAAGGGGCAGAATGTGAGTATTGCTGTTATATGTATGGAATACTGCTAGTTTAACAGGGCTTGTCTTAACATGCTACTTCTGCATGGGTTTTTGTCTGACAAAGTTTTGTCTCTTCATAGCTCTCAGCTGTGGGGCTATCCACATAATGGCCAGATGTAAGCCTGTTATGTTTGGTCTGTTCCCCAGACAGGTGTTGTCCTTAGCAAATCAGTAGCATACCCTGGTGATTGCAATCAGTAAATGCTAACATCCATTTGTTTTTCTGACTTTATATCCCTCAGAAAAGATATGTTACAACAAACCCCGTAACACCAGCAACTTTATCAGTGTATAACAACAATATTTCAAGTCTGGGCATGTATTTGGGCCTTTGTCCACCAATTATTTCAGTCTTTGGGCCTCTGTCCACCAAAGCCTGACATAATTGGTGGACAGAGACCCAAATACGTGCCCATACTTTCTCAGTGTATAACAGCAATATTTCAAGTACGGGCATGTATTTGGGCCTCTGTCAACCAATTATGTCAGGCTTTGTCCAGATGTCATACAGTAGAAGGTTGATAGGTATAAGGGTATATCATTATTTAGTGCTATCATTCCTGCTAAGAGGAAAGGCTGGAAAACATGTTGAACTCTGTACATTTAAGAGGTTGGTGTATAGAGAATGCTCTTAGATGCCCTTGTAACATATTTTATGTGGGGGAGAGTAACACGTTTTAAAACTAGGCTGCAAGAACATGTGAGACATATTACTAATAAGAAATAAGTCAGTTATATAGCTGTACATTTGAATAAATCTCACCATGGGGACAGTAGTGGGTTCCAAGCTACTGTTTTGGAAAAAGTCTGTTCCTCAGTTTGATGAAACATTCATAAAAGAACAATTGTTATGTACAGAATCAATGTATTATTATTAAATGTGATACTTTATCCCCTAGGGGTTAAATGAGGAGTGTAATTGGAGGCTGCATATTTAATTATGTTATTAAGTGTTAATTGCTTCTTGTGATTAAGGCAAGTATTTCTTGTAATGTTTTACTCCTTGAAGGCTTTGGCTAAGACATCAGAGTATAATAAACATGTGTGAATTACTGGCTGGTTGTATTTCTCTTTGCTATGTTCAGTCATTTTAGTTGTTTTGTTAAGAGATTGTTGTATGTCTGGCCATTGTGTATGGCCTATCATGATTTTGTAGCAGTGTACTATTCACTTATTTATTTAGGCTGGGGGGGGGGCAGATGTGAATCTCATGGGTCCTTTTGTATTCAACTGTGCATGTTGCCCCAGTTATGGGTGGTCCATCAGCAGCATGCTTGTATGGGCATTTTTAGACATGTCTGCACACACACACACACACACACACACACTCACACACACACACACACACACACACACACAGATATATATATATATATATATATATATATATATATATATATATATATATATATATATATATATATATATATATATATATATATATATATACATATACACACACAAACACACACACACACACACACACCCCATAAAAGATGGAAATAACCACAAAACGTGAAACTAATAAGAAAATAATGTGGTTAGGGCACACTGAAATGGGTTGCATGGTAACATAATTTTATTAACTTGAACACAAGCACTTTCACCCTGCCACAATGCAGGACTTTTTCAAGTGAATAAACAAACAGCATCTCCTATCATTTAAATACCCTGGCTACTTCAAAAGGTACATCGCTTAACAAAACACTATACACATTTCACCCAAGTAAAACCATACATTTCTAAACTAAAACCATGTTGTTCATATGATCAAATTCAATGACAACCTACTCACAAAAAAATGTATATGTACATTGTAAAACTGTAAAAGAGTAACATAGTAAAAGCATCATGAAAAGGAAGTACAGCAGTGTAATGTAATGTTAACATTCGACA